>NC_064850.1:30255575-30555575 GCF_024139225.1 Suncus etruscus | reverse complement strand
CATTTCATGCCAGATAAATGTACAGCCATGAAGAATCTTTCCTTCATGGCTTCTCTCCTCTATGTCTGTCCTTGATGGAGTGGGTCAGCTTACCTGTCAAGGCTTTCTGAACACCTGGTGCAAATCAGATTCCCCTTCTTTTCTCTGTTTTTGATTGCAATCAGATTATTTTGAGAATCTTTATGCCACAAAACAAGAGAACCTGGAGGAAATGGACAAATTATTTCACTTCTAAACATCTTAAATCTTGAATCAAGATGACATGGAATATATATTTGAACAGACCTATCACTTCAGGGGAAATTAAAATAACAATTAAATTGCTTCCCCAAAACAAAAGCCCAGGCTAAGATGGATTCAAAAGTTATTTTTTTTTCAGACTTTTAGAGTACCTACTGCCAATGTTTCTCAGGCTCTTCCTGGAAATTGAAGGAACAGAAACAGTATCAAACTCTCTTTATGAAGCTAACACCCTGATAACAAAAGCAGACAGATACACCAAAAAAGAGAGACAATTAAAAGCTTATATTCCTAATGAACAAAGATGCAAAGATGCTTAACAAAATACTAGCAAAAAATAGAATCAAGCATTCATAAAGAAGGTAATAAATCATGAACAAGTAGGATTCACATAGAGATGCAAGGATGGTTTTACATATGCCAGTCAATCAATATGCTATACCATCCAAATAAAAGGAATAAGTATATAAATATATAGAAAGAATAAATTATTTAAATTAAAGGAATAAAACCTTGTGATCATATCCATAGATGTGGAGGAATTTTTTTTCTCTTAAGCTTAAAATCAGTTTAGTAAAGTTTAGTAATTTTTGACCTTATCAATTTTTAAAATATCATTTTGTATGGAAATATTATTTGAAGTTTTGAAGCATTGTAATTTATGAAAAAGTCATAGTTGGGAACGAGACATATAATCTTTCAGCAACAATCCCAACACCAGTGTTAATCTCCCTCCACCAACATCTATACGTTCCTCCTCAATTCAACTCTTCCCAGCTTACAATCAATACATACAACTTTTTAAGTTTTGTTGTTAATGTTTGGGTCTCATTATTCCAGTGTTATTGACTCTGTGTTTAGTATCTTTAGCTCTGGCCTTTATATATACATAAAATATGTACATATATATTTATACATATGTGTATATATTTTAATAAAAAATCCATTAATTGAATCACATGTATTACACAGTCACAAATTTGTTAATTATTAGTCACCAATGTCTAATACTTATTCCTTCACCAGTGCACACACATTGCTTCACCAGTGCCCACTTCCCACCATTAAAGTCCCCAGTTTCCCTTTCAGTCCCCCCTTCTACTCCCCCTTGCCTGCCTCTTTGTCAAATATTTTTGTTCTCTTTCTTCCATTTTGTCCTTTTGACACTAAAGTTTGCATTATTGTTACTAAAGGGTTATCACTTTTCTGAAGCACTTCTTGTCTAGAGTGATTATTTCTAGTTATCACTGTCATAGTGGATCCTTTCCAATTCTAATTGAACTACCCTACTATTTATAGCAAGCCTCCTAACAATGCAGGATCCTCCTGGCCCTAATATCTATTGTTGCTCTATATTAATAGCATACTATCATGAATTGGAAATATTAACACCACTGAAATGGTAATATTTCAGCAGAACATTGTACAGATTTCCCTCAAAGTGAATGTGATGCTTTTGTGTATATCTTTCACCTTAAGATTCATTTCTCTAAGCATTTTACTCTCCATATCCATAGATGTATAAACAAATTTCATGACTTCATTTTTTTTTGAACAGCTGCATAGTATTTCATTGTGTAGATGTGACATTCCTGTAGTCACTCCTCTGTTTTAGGAACATGGGTTGTTTTCAGATTCTGGCTATTGTGATTAGTACTGCAATTGACGAACAGTTCATATGACTTTTATGCATTATTAATTTGGACTTCGATGTTATATTCCTAGAAATGGTATTTGAGTCATATGAAAGTTCAATTTATAATTATTTTAGGAATATCCATATTGTTGTGTAACTGAATAGTTGGCATTCCCATTAGCAGGAATTGAGTATATTTTTCCTTGCATCTTGTCAGCACTAGTTGTTTCTGAACTTTATATTATGTAGCAATCTCTCTGTTGTCATATGATGTCATGTACCTTTAAAATAGCTTTACTTTTACCTTTCACCTTTTCTGAGTTAATTAGCACAAATACCCTTAATTACATCAACACTGACCCTCAGGAGATTTGTGTTAACTCTGGCTAATAAAAGTGGCAGGGAAAGCAGCAGAAGAAAGAAGATCAGTAAGATCCAAGAAGCTGCTTGTCACCTCCTGGCCAAAAGCACCTTCTCCTATGACAATAATTTCTTGTGTAAAATTGAAGCTGAGTCCCCACATATTAAGAGACGATATCTCAGTGTTGCTCTTATTTTCATTTACCTGATGATTAACAATAATGAGCTTTTCTTCATGTGCAATTTTTATCTTTTTTATTTTGTCTTTGAGGAAATGTCTGTTCATCTCTTTTTCCCTATTTCTGAATGGGGTTAGTTTTTTTCTTCTTCCTAAGCTGTACCAATGCTGTATATGCCTTACATATTAAAAACTTATTCGATATTTATTGGGAAAATGATCACTGTATTCTGTGGGCATTAATTTTATCCTATATACTGTTTCCTTTGAGGTGAAAAAGCATCTTAGTTTAATATAGTCCCATATGTTTATATTTTTTCTTCCACTTGCATGGTCAATGGTATTTTTTTATATCTTCAAGATGCCTTCAAGATACCTTCAATTCAGTGTTATGGAGTGCTTTGCCAATGTTTATCTCTATGTACCTTATGGTTTTCAGGTCTAATGTGAAGGTCATTAATTCATTTTTTTTACTTTTGTGCAAGGCATTAAAAAAAGGTCTGAGTTAAATTTGCTTGTTTTTTTTTTGTGTGTTTTGTTGTTTGTTTGTTTTGTCCCCCAATTCACAATACAGACCAGGCAAAGGGCCTGTGTCGAGGTGTATATGGGATGTATTTACTGTACCTCCTCTTTCTATACAGTCAGTGTAAAGAACACAGCCTGTGGTAAGAATTGGGAGGCCTTATCTTTTCTTTCTTTTTTTTTCTTTTTTCTTTTTTTTTGAGAAATATCCCAAGTGTCCTTCCTCCCACCCCACACCAGCCTGTATCTAGACAGACTTTCTACTTCCCTCATACAGTCACATTTTCTTATGATAGTTTTCAGTGTAATTATCTCTGTGACTGCACTAAACAATCCCTATGGTGAGCTTCATATCGGGAGCTGGACCCTCCAGTCCTCCTCTATTTTGTCTCTGAGAATCACTACACAAATATTTTTCATTTTTCTCAAAACCTATAGATGAGGGAGACCATTCTGTGTTTATCTCTCTCCCTCTGACTTATTTCACTCAGCATAATAGATTCCATATAGATCCATGTATAGGGAAATTTAATGACTTCATCTCTTCTGATGGCTGCATAATATTCCATTGTGTATATGTACCATAGTTTCTTTAACCATTCATCAGTTGAAGGGCATCTAGGCTGTTTCCAGAGTCCGGCTATTAAAAATAACGCTGCTATGAACATAGGTGTGAGAAAGGGATTTTTGTATTGTATTTTTGTGTTCCTAGGATATTTCCCTAGGAGTGGTATAGCTGTATCGTATGGGATCTCAACTTCCAGCTTTTGGAGAAATCTCTATATTGCTTTCCACAAGGGTTGGACCAGATGCTCAGGGGTTACTCCTGGCTCTGCGCTTAAAAATTGCTCCTGGCAACAACAACAGCAACAAAAAGCTCTAGCCTAGCTTTTGGAATACGATCTGTTCAACAAACAAGGGCTCCAATTCCAGAAGGTTGACTGAGACAACCGCAACTGAATGGGTCTTCTGGAAACATAACGAAAGACTTTATACCAGGCTCCAGTCTAGGAGCAACATAACGACCAAGAATACCAACTACAGAAGTTTGATTAAAACGACACTGAAGAAACATAACTGCTAGAACCACAAAGAAAGACTTCATAAACTCCATTCCCTGAGCTGCACAGCCACAAAGATCTCTAGAAACAGAGGTCTGATTTTACCATCCAAGACAAAGCAGAAGTCTTCCACACACCATGAAAGCAGCAAGGGGAGAGTAAATGATCATGCAAGGAGTCTAGAGTTAATCCCATGACAGTATACTTCAGGGGTGGAGAAACCCTGCGTCTCCTAGGTCAAGGGAATTCCCTCTACAATAACCCCAATAGTTACTGTGCCTATGCAGGGGGATAAAGAAAAGGAGAAAAAAAAAAGCACAAAACAATCATTTTTCCACATGTTTGTTTATTGATTGATCGATTTTGGGGGGCGGGGTTTGGGCCACATCCGGAGGTGCTCAGGGGTTACTCCTGGCTGTCTGCTCAGAAATAGCTCCTGGCAGGCACGGGGGACCATATGGGACACCGGGATTTGAACCAACCACCTTTGGTCCTGGATTGGCTGCTTGCAAGGCAAACGCCGCTGTGCTATCTCTCCGGGCCCCTGATCGATTTTTTTGACGTCTTTATTTTGGTGTGGAGATTACGGTTGATGTCTCCAATATTATTTTATTTTATTTTGTCTTCTCTTTCTCTTTCTTTTTGCATTCGAGCATGAGTTGATTTCAGAACCGAGACTATTGTGTGGTGCCTATCTTTATTGCTGTAGGACTCACCGGTTATTTAATTCGATAATTTTTTCTGTATTGCTGTGGTATTTCAATTACCTTTATCACATCCTCTCTCAACCTGAGGTTGGAAGCCTCTAGAGAGACTCAGCCCATTTTCAGTGTATTTGACTTTTGACTTCTTTTATTTTCTTTTTTCCCTCTTATTTTGTACCCCATTCTATTGCTTTTCTTGCCTTCAAACAAAACCACATACCTCGATTTTTCTAACTCTGCCCCTTAAATAGAAGGGGAAACGAGGGTTCCAGGACCAAACAGATATGAGATTACTAGTAGTAAGCCAGACAAAGAGGGGTCCACCTACTCTAGCAGCCCAGGGGGTGATGGTGGGGTATATGGGTTGTAGAAAGGGAACTGGAAATGGGGGGAGGACATAGTTGGTGATGGGTATAAAAATGAAAAAATAATAAGAAGAAAATAAAATAAGAAAAATTGCTCCTGGCAGGCTCGGGGAACCATATGGAATGCCAGTATTTGAACCACCAACCTTCTGCATGCAAGGCTAATGCCTTATCTCCATGCTATCTCTCTGGCAACCATATTTCTGATTTTAACTGTTGTGGTGTAATAGACTAATAAGGTTGTATATATGTCAGGTATGCATGATAATGACTCAGTATATTTGTAAAGATCAAAGAGCTCACCTCTGTACATCAGGTGTCAACTGTCACCACACAAAGATAACTATTAGGATTTATTCTAGGAAAATTTTAAGTATTTCTTTTTTTTTTTTTTTTTTTTTTTTGGTTTTTGGGCCACACCCGGTGACGCTCAGGGGTTACTCCTGGCTATGCGCTCAGAAGTTGCTCCTGGCTTGGGGGACCATATGGGACACCAGGGATCGAACCACGGTCCGTCCAAGGCTACCGCAGGCAAGGCAGGCGCACCTTATCTTTAGCGCCACCGCCCGGCCCCAAGTATTTCTATAATGTTATTCACTAGTCATATTCTATGTAGCATTTTCATAGCATTGTGTTCTTGTATCTCCTAATCTCTTTCACCCTTTCATCTCATGATTCAATACCTCTCCACTCAGGCCACAACTAAATTCTTCTCTGTTTATAGTTTTAATTTGCTTTGTTTTATTTTTTCATTTTCTGTTATGTTATGTGTTTAGATTCTCAATATGAGTGAATTTATATGATATATGTTTTCATTGTATTGCTTTAGGGTTCACATATGCAGTGTGCAGGGTTTACTTCAGGGGGGGGCACCCCGGTGACACTCTTGGCTATGTTCTCAGAAATCGCTCCTGGCTTGGGGGACCATATGGGATGCCAGGGGGATTGAACCAAGGTCCATCCTGGGTCAGCCGCGTGCAAGGCAAATGCCCTACCACTGTGCTATCACTCCGGCCCCATCAGGTTTACTTCTAATTTGAACTTAGGACTTGTGATTCTGGGTATTTAATCCTGATCAGCTGCACGAAAGGTAAGTGCAAACACACTATACTTTCATCCAGGCCCATATAGTATTTGTTTTTATGACATGGTTTAATTAGAATAATTACTCAAGATACTGGATTCTATTTTGCCTTGTTACTAAGAATGTATTAATATACATATGTATATATCGTCCCAATCAGTTTAAATGTAGGTAGTAGCCTAAAACCATAAAAAATTGTGCTCATTTTTAGAAAATTCTGCCATTCTTACAACAATAAAGCACTTTATTTTTATAATTTTATATTATATATGTATACATATATAAAGCTTTTTACCTTTTTGTTTATAATAGGGAATCTTATTTATTGAATACAGAAATAGTCTAGTGGAAAAATAGAACTAAATAATTCATTATGACTGGTTAATGGATAAAAGAGACTGGATGTAGGAACAAATGTCTTGTATCTGAATATGAATGCAGAATCCGTAAATTTGGTTAAATAAATACATAAAAGGCATTTGCACATGATATTTTAACTTGATATTATTTATAATTCCATGATACACTAAACACTGCAGTTTTATTATTTTAAATTTTACTGGACATAAACATTACGTATAATTTTCTTAGAAAAAAATATAGTCTTGGGCAAGAGCCATAGTAAAGCAGATTGGGCTCTTGTTCTGCATGCATCTAACCCAAGTTTGATCTATGGCACTGTGTATGGTCGCTTGGCCACCATCAAGAGTGATTTCTGTGTGAAGAGCCAAGGGTAAGACTTGAGCACAGTCTGCTGTGACCCAAAGAAAAAACAAAAACAGAAAAGGAAAAAAACAAAAAATCATATTGAGTATTTTGAAGAATACTTTATTTTTTAAAAATCTATATTGCTATGACACTGTATGTGATAAATTTGATTGGAAATAGATTAAACATGTCAGTTACTGTTCACATCCATGACTTAAACTGATAGCTGGAATTGAAAATCTGTTAATGACATTGTGAACTCAATTTGACTTCTAGCTATTTTGTAATTGAATAATTCAACTCATTAAGTTGACTTGTCATCAAATCTATTATGACAGAATTTATTGTTGCATTAGCTTTTCTCAGAAAAGTGAGGTTACTTAGTAAAGGATTTTGTTGAAAATATATTTTGGAATTTCTATTTCAAATTACTAGTTAATCACTAGTTTAAAAAATTCTCTCATTCCTCTCCTAATCTTATATTCACTTACATTTTTTATTAAAATTACTAATATACAGTTACATAAGCATCATATGTTCAATTTATTCATATGAGGCATATCTGTAGTTTAAGATACATTGCTTTTTCTGCTTTAATTACTTTTTATTCTCCTTATCTTTAATGACTTAATCCTCATTACTTTGTTTTATTCTCATAATAATATCTAATAATAATCACCATTTAGAATAAGAATAAAATAGAGTTGAATAACTCTGACTAAACCAAATATGTAAGAATTAAATATGAAGTGTAAAGGAATTGCAACGATTTGTATTCTCCATTCATTATTTAAAGTATATATTATATAATTATAAATTATTAAATTAAATAATTTAATAAATGTATCTATATTATATTTGATTATTTATATTTAATTTATTTATATGTTTTTATAAATAAATTTATTTTATAAATGATAAAATAAATAATAAAATAAATAAAATAAAATTTATAAACAATATAAATAATAAATAGAATAAAATTTATTTTATTTATAATTATATATTTAATTTATATATTATGTTAATTTATAATTAATATAATATATAATTGTCAGTTGTATTAAATTAAATTAAATTATAATTATAAATTATTTAAATTATAGATTAAATTATAATTTAAATTATATGTGCAGATTTCAGTGAACAGTATTACTTCAGGAATGACTAACTCACCAAGTATGTGTCAATATTTTGTTGATTTAGTACTATATCCATTCCGTGCAAGATTTTCTAATTCTTATGTTTTAAAATATTTTGTTAAAGTTTTAATAGCTTTTTAAGATAAGAGGGAATGTCATAACCTATATGAGGACTTCTTTGGGAGGGGTTCACACCCGGTGACACTCAGGGATACTCCTGGCTATGCACTCAGAAATCGATATAACTATATAAAAACATAATTACACAATTATAACATTTTTGGAATAACTAATTTAATAAGCAAAGAGAGGCAGAAAACTCAGTTTTTATTGGGATATGACCCTCATATTATAGTCATGCCAAAACCTAAAATATAAATTTAATTGATACTATCACTCAGTGAAATTCTGTTAAGAACTTTAGCCGACTTCTCAGAGAAACTTTCTTCACACTATCCAGCAGAAAAATATTGGAATTTTTTCAGAACGACACCTTTCCTAATTTCTTCCATCATTTGCAAATCTCCTATTTCAGATGAACTGTGTTTTATACTGATGAATCATCATCAATAAAGTTAATATTTATTGCCCATTTGCTGACCATAACAGTGTGCACCAATTATAACTCTGCATGACAACTAGAACTTTCTACTTTAATTTATCAACTAAAAATGTGTCAGGCCATTGTACTATTGTCTCAACCTTATTCTAGGAACTGTCACTGCATCCATAAACACAAAACCTTGTGGTACAATATTTGTTTCAACAGCTAAGCCATGTTACAAAAACACTCAGAAACTATTTTCATCATGTAAATAAGATCTCAATCTGTTATCCTTGGTCCAATAATCTGAAAAATGAATTAACTGATCAACTGGAAATGCTAGTATTTACATCACTGGTAGAAGAACATAATGTTCTACATAAAAATGCCGGTTGCATTCCTGTATAATATTGCATCCCACTAAGACAAGCCATATATATTATTTGGAATTATTTGGTCTGTGTTCCTCTCCACTGTAAAATACATGGAGCAGAAACTAATGCTAGGTATCTAAAGACAAATGAATATGGGCTATTGTTTGTGATTCATGTTTTCTTCTCAAACAAACCATATCTTCATGTGGTTATCAACACATTCTCATTTTATATGAGCAGTCTTTATGTCATAAGAATGAGAAAAAGGTGTTTGTTCCTTCTATTCCAATGCTTTTTAGTAATGTGAATTCCTTTTCTTATTATTTTATTTTATTTTATATTTTGGGGGGGTCACACCTGGCATCGCTCAGGGGTTACTCCTGGCTCTATGCTCAGAAATTGCTCCTGGCAGGCTTGGGGGGGGGCATATGGGATGCCAGGATTTGAACCACTGACCTTCTGCATGCAAGGCTAATGCCCTGCCTCCATGCTATCTCTCCAGCCCCCAGAAATGTGAGTTCCTAATACAATCCATATGGATAAAAAATGATCATATAGCAGTAAAAATGTCCAATCCTTTTGTAACTAGTGGTAGAAAAAAACATATGCAGGTATTACATATAATCCACAAGACAGATAATAGGTGAAAATGTACACAGGACACATAAAGCCCAATTAATGAAAAATGAATAACATGGAATACTTCCAATTAAATTTATTTTTAAAAATAATTTCTCTATTTAAGCACCATGTTTACAAGCATGTTCGTAGTTGGGTTTCTGCCATAAAATGCATACCCCCTTCACCAATACAATTGAGATTAACTGAACTTCTATCTGTATCATTTTCTTTATAATTTCTAAGTCTACAATAAGGAGAACCATATACAGCCACTGAAAAACCACTTCCATAAATAACTATGAGCCCAATGGACAATAAACTTACCTATTTGTGTGAAAATTATTAAGAACTGAGTTGCAGGAAATTTGATCCTCAGAGGAAGAAGAGATGCTTACATTTTCCTGGTAGACACACTAGAAACTACAGTTCCAGAGCACCATATAGACTATTCAAATTTAAAAAAAATAAAAAAGCTTTTATATTTTTATCATTTAAATGTATATTCATTTATTTTATTTTATTTCTTTTAACAAGCAAGATCTCATTTTGTTGTTACCTATATTAGTTAGTGATTAAAAGGAAAAAATTCTGAAAAAAAAATACATCACCCCAAGTCTGCAGGAAGTATCTAAAAAGATCACTATGTCTCTAATTCATAACAAGATGCGTTATATTTCAAAGTAGTTACAGTTTAGAATTTATTTTTATAAAATATTAATTCCCCTTTAATTGTAATAGTTTGTTGTACATAGTTTCTTTATGTTTTAAGTTTTCTTTATTTTCAGATAGTTGTCATGCCACCATTCAACTTTGATATAGCACTCTAATTATAGGTACACATCCTCCTGATTATGCTCTACACAATCTAAACAAAGTTTCTTTTCCCTTTCTGTTCCCTTGACAACAGAGCATAAAACCTCCCTAGAGTAAAACAAACAAAAAAAAACCTAAAAAACAAAAAACTTTACACATGACCTGTCTGAATCAACCTAAAATAACTTTGACAGGGATTCTGAAATCTGATAGCTCCTGAATATCCCGTGTAGATATGATGATGTCATTAGCTGAAGCCCCTTATCTATGGAAAAGCAGCATCCACCTGCCTGCTTTGCCCAGAAAAGATACCAGTGTAATGCAGCTTTTCAGAACTGACCTATCTGGAACTATCTACCATAAAAAATTTAAATACAAAGTAAAAGTGGGGTATCTTGTCATATATTATTGTATTACCCCCAACAGCAGTCCAGACTCAGCCATAAAAGAGGCCTGTCCTTTACAAAAAACCTGAATCCACTATTATTGATTGGTTGGGTTTATACCCTTCCTCAAGTGAGGCTCAGAGTCGAGCCTCACTTGGTATGTTGAGTTGGTTGCAGTTTGAAGAGTCAGTTGGAGCAGCAATATGATATTCTCTCTAATTTTAACAGACCTCAGGCTGTGATTTTTTGGATTGTTTATCCTTTACCTTGTTTTCCTGTTTCTTTTACCTGTAGACTTTTGATCTGTATACTTGGTTCTTATTCTGATCTTACTTTGGTCCCAAACCCAGCTTTCTTTTTCTATACTTCAAGCCCTTTTTTAATAATAAGCTAGTGACCTTATGACAAACCCCTAGGCCAGGAGAGGGAGAAATGAGAGAGAGCTGAGTTTGGTACCAAAATAAGGTCATTATTCAAACTGACTCTCCACCTAAAATTATAAACCCCTGGGGTGGGGATTATAATTGTTTATTAAGGTCTCTCTTACAGGGGTGGACCCCTTTTATGCCTAGTGGTGGGCTATTGTTGGTGTAATACAGTAATGTAGGACAAAAATTCTCAAAATACTATCTCTAATATTGGTAAATACTCCCTAGCATTGAAACAAAATAACTCTAAGACATATATGTAAAAATTGAATAGGGAGTGTAATGGATTTGCATGATTTTCACTGTACCATTAATGTTGACTAAAGATAAATGTAAATGCTAGAGTGCATACTCAGATGTATGGGTATGACTTCTTTTATTTTTGTTTTGTTTTTTTTGGGGGGCCACACCCATTTGACGCTCAGGGGTTACTCCTGGCTATGCGCTCAGAAGGCACTCAGGCTTGGGGGACCATATGGGACGCCGGGGGATCGAACCGCAGTCCGTCCTAGGCTAGCTCTGGCAAGGCAGACACCTTACCTATAGCGCCACTACGCCGGCCCCTGGATATGACTTCTTAAGGTCAATTCAAGTTTTATTGAAAGAGCTCTAAAGAAGCTACCTATTTGTTCTTCACATTTAGTTCTTTATCTTGTAAAGACATCTTGTAATGTCTATACTATGAGGTCTCTTGTCAGTATTATTAAAGTAATATATGTAGCATTTGAATATTGCCCTAAACACAATATAAATAATAATTATGTGCTGTTATTATCCTGTTGCTATTTCAGTTAGTAATATTTTGAAGACAGAAGTATGCAGGTGGAAATTTCTGAAGACAAAGTAACCTGCAAAAAATGTCAAATTAAAAATCATAAACTCTGAATCAGTGTTGTCTGATAGAATAATTGCAATGCTTACTACATGTTTGTTATAAACAATAATTGGATTAGTTAGTGCACATAAAATGCAAAATCCAATGTATTTCCCCTAATATGAACTTTTAAAACAGTAGTTATTTGATGAAGTCATGGTAAATAAAATGATATAGCATCAGAATAAAAAGTGGAGTGAGGTGATTGTAGTGTGTAGAATAGAAATACGTACATCATAATAGGAATAGAAAGTTGCTTTGTCTTACAAAAGAAGTGCTGAAAACTTGAAATCTTTTCTACTTACTTCTAAGTCTGGTTACTTTACTTGTCATTGAAATGCCACTTTCCCATATTTTATTATATGATACTTCTAAACTTTCTCCTTCTAAATAATAATATTCAAACAATCACATTTTGTGCCTAACTTATATTTTCTAAAAATATAAGTGAAATTAATTAGTACCTATAAAAATAGAAGATCATATATGGACCAAAGAAATTTTGTGTAATGTGATATATTTCCTTTAAAAAAAACTAAAATAAATATGTTAGTTGCTTCTCAATACATACTAGTTACTGCAATATGTCAAAGGCAAGATTCTAGGAACATAAAAAATTATTCATTCTGAAGTCAGGTAATTTAGTTTATTTGACTGTGTGATTTTACTTAAAATACCATCCTTCCATAATTAGTTATAATTGCACAGAAATATTTCCTTGTATTTGTGACAAGCTAATCCTAGATTTTGACATGTTACATACAACTCAGGAACTTAATAGATTTTTCTTTCCTCAATTATTGTGCATATATATTGTTATTTAGTGTGTGAATGTTAGTCTATTATGATTTTAAATTATTTTAGTCTTGTGCTCTTTCATTCAGCAAAAATCAGTGATCATCCAGATATAAAACTTTCCAATTTAGATTGTTATAGAAAATTCAAGCAAATGACTTAAGATTTCATTACTTTAAACCAAGTTATTTCTCAGAACTTTCATTCATTATTTATCTTCTGTTTTCCTCCTTCACAGTGCTTAAAATGAAGCTACATGTGTTATTCAGCTCAAGTGGCCCAGGTAATTTTTTCATCTTAACACTTCACTTCAAGGTATAGACCACTAATGATTAAGGCTTTGAGTAGACAAAGATATAAGAAAGATGTACTATAACAAGGACATACATAAAACAGCTCATTGACACACACTCTGCTGCCTCCCAGAACTGAGATTTTGAGAGCTTTATTATACACCTGTGTGGTTCTTATCATTATACTAACCAGGCCCAAAGAAACAGGAAGCACTGTCTTCTCTCAACATTTTTTATTTATAATATCTTTATTTAAGAATCTTGATTACAAATATGATTGTGATTAAGTTTCAGTCATATAAAGAACACCCCCCTTCACCAGTGCAACATTCCCACCACCAATGTCCCAAATCTCCCTCCATCCCACTCCACCCCCACGTGTACTCTAGACAGGCTTTCCAGTTCCCTCATTCATTCACATGATTATGGTAGTTCTCAGTGTAGTTATGTCTATATTTATGTCTATATTTATGCCTATATTTATGTCTATATTTCTAGTTCCCTCATTCATTCACATGATTATGGTAGTTCTCAGTGTAGTTATGTCTATAACTGCACTAACCACTCTTTGTGGTGAGCTTCATGAAGTGAGCTGGAAGTTCCAGCCCTCCTATCATTGTCTCTGAGGCTTTTTGCAAAAATGACTTTTATTTTTCTTAAAACACATAGATGAGTGAGACTATTCTGTGTGTCTCTCCCTCCCTCTGACTTATTTCCCTCAGCATGATAAATTTCATGTACATCCATGTATAGGAAAATTTCATGACTTAATCTCTCCTGACGACTACATAATATTCCCTGGTATATATGTACCACGTTTCTTTAGCCATTCATCTGTTGAAGGGCATCTTGGTTGTTTCCAGAGCCTGGCTATTGTTAATATTGCTGCAATAAATATAGGTGTGAGGAAGGGGTTTTTATATTGTATTCTGGTGTTCCTAGGGTGTAGGAGTTCCTAGGAGTGGAATAGCTGGCTCGAATGGGAGCTCAATTTCCAGTTTTTGGAGGAATCTCCATATCGCTTTCCATAGAGGTTGGACTAGATGGCATTCCCACCAGCAGTGGATAAGAGTTCCTTTCTCTCCACATCCCTGCCAGCACTGATTGTTCTCATTCATTGTGATGTGTGCCAATCTCTGTGGTGTGAGATGGTATCTCATTGTTGTTTTGATTTGCATCTCCCTGATGATTAGTGATGAGGAGCATTTTTTCATGTGCCTTTTGGCCATTTGTATTTCTTTTTTTTTATCAAAGTGTCTGTTCATTTCTTCTCCTTATTTTTTGATAGGATTAGATGTTTTTTTTCTTGTAAAGTTCTGTCAGTGCCCTGTATATTTTGGAGATTAGCCCTTATCTGATGGGTATTGGGTGAATAGTTTCTCCCACTCAGTGGGTGGTTCTTGTATCCTGGGCACTATTTCTTTTGAGGTGCAGAAGCTTCTCAGCTTAATGTATTCCCATCTGTTTATCTCTGCTTCCACTTGCTTGGAAAGTGCAGTTTCCTCCTTTAAGATGCCTTTTTTTTCTCAGTGTTTTTACCTAAGTGTTGTTCTATATACATTATGGTATCAGGTCTGATATCAAGGTCTTTAATCCATTTGTATTTTACCTTCGTACATAGTGTTAACTGTGGTTCTATGTTTGCTTTTTTGCAAGTGGATAACCAGTTCTGCCAGTTGAAGAGGTTTTCCTTGCTCCACTTAGTATTTCTTGCTCCTTTGTTAAAAATTAGGTGTTTGTATGTGTGGGGAACATTCTCTGAGAACTCAAGCCTATTCCACTGATCTGAGGTTCAGTCTTTATTCCAATACCATGCTGTTTTGTCTATTGCTTTGTAATACAGTTTAAAGTTGGCGAAAGTAATGCCTCCCATACTCCTTTTCCCTAGGAGTGCTTTAGCTATTTGAGGGTGTTTATTGTTTTAGATATACTTCATAAGTGTTTGATCCACTTCTTTGAAGAATGTCATCGGTGTCTTTAGAGGGATCACATTAAATCTGTATAATACTTTGGGGAGTTTTGCCATTTTAATGATGTTAATCCTGCCAATCCATGAGCAGGGTATGTATTTCCATTTCCATGTGTCCTCTTTTATTTCTTAGATCAGGGCTTTATAGTTTTCTTTGTATAGGTCCTTCATGTCTTTGATCAAGTTGACTCCAAGATAGTTTATGTGGCACTAATGTGAATGGGATTGCCTTCTTAACATCCATCTCTTTCCTATCATTATTGGTGTAAAAAAAGGCCATTGATTTCTGTGTCTTAATTTTGTAGCCTGCCACCTTGCTATATGCATCTATTGTTTCTAGAAGCTTTTTGGTCGAGTCTTTAAGGTTTTCTAAGTAGAGTATCATGTCATCTGCAAACAGTGAGAGCTTGACTTTTTCCTTTCCTATATGGATGCTCTTGATATCTTTTTCTTGCCTGATCGCTATAGCAAGTACTTCCTGTACTATGTTGAAAAGGAGTGGTGAGAGCGGACAGCCTTGTCTTGTACCAGAATTTAGAGAAAAGGCTTTTAGTTTTTCTCCATTGAGGATAATATTTGCCATTGGTATGTGATAGATGGCTTCAACTAGATTGAGAAAGGTTCCTTTCATTCCCATCTTGCTGAGAGTTTTGATCAAGAATGGGTGTTGGACCTTATCAAATGCTTTCTCTGCATTTATTGATATGATCATGTACAGCTTTTATGAAGCCAACATCACCTTGATATCAAAACCAGACAGAGACGCTGCCAAAAAAGAAAATTACAGAGCAATATCCTTAATGAATGCAGATGCAAAGATCTTCAACAAAATCCTGGCAAATAGGATCCAGTGCATCATCAATAAGATCATACACAAAGAGTGATGAGTTTAGTTAGAGAAATAATTACATTTTGAACTGTCCTAATAATGAGAATGTATGAGGGAAATGGAGAGCCTGTTTAGAGTACAGGCGGGGGTTGGGTGGGGAGGAGGGAGACTTGGGACATTGGTGATGGGAACGTTGCACTGGTGATGGGTGGTGTTCTTTACATGACTGAAACCCAAACACAATCATGTATGTAATCAAGGTGTTTAAATAAAAAAAATAAAATAAAATAAAACACTAAAAAAAATGTTTTTTTTTTTCTAAAACCAAAAAAAAAAAAAAAAAGATCATACACTGTGACCAAGTAGGTTTCTTCCCAGGAATGTAACGATGGTTTAACATCCATAAATCTATCAACATAATACAAAACATCAACAACAAGAAAAATAAAAATTCTCTCAACTTTTACAGAACTCTGGGTCAGGTATTTTTCATTTCACATATCATTTATCTTCTTGCTACAGTTATTTCAAAGAGTCAATATTCCACCTGATATTGAGTCAATAATTCACCTGCACATTAGCACAAATTCTTTAAATTCAGATTTCTGAGATGTGGAGATTATAAAACAAATTTTTAAAGAAATGGACAGGAGATTTTTATGCTGGATTCTCTTAGACATCACTTGTGACAGTGAAAGAATTCGGAGTCTGAATAACTGTGCCTGTAGTTCTTAAACAACTTTCACCTTAATACTGTTCTTTTCTGAATCTTTCCATGCTATTATTCTGTAATCACACTTTCTGTGAAAATTTTATTTATTAAATAAAAAATAATACTTTTGTAGAGTTACCTTAAAGTGAAAGCTAGTGATGTGTGTTTAGGTTTCTTTTCTTTTCTTTTTTTCTTTTTTGGGTCACACTTGTTTGATGCTCAGGGGTTACTCCTGGCTAAGCACTCAGAAATCACTCCTGGCTTGGGGGGGACCATATGGGCCCTGGGTAATCGAACTGTTGTCCTTCCTTGGCTAGCGCTTGCAAGGCAGACACCTTACCTCTAGCATCACCTCTCCAGCCCCTAGGTTTCATTTCTGAATTGTATGTTATAACAGTAAGAGATGGTCATTTCTTAGTAATTAATAGATATGTACATCAGGATGTAATCATACTTCTAAGTATACATGTATGCAAATATATTCTATCAAATACTTAAAACAATTTCTAATAGACTTGAAGAAAAACATCAATAGCAACACAATAGTAGTGGGAGACTTCAACACCACTGTGTTACATCTTGTCGATTAATCAGGCTAAAATTCAGCACAATTATAATTAATTTAAAAGATGAAATGAAAGAGAGGTTTTTTTAATCCCCAAAGCTGAATATAGTACACATCATTCTCCAAAGCACATGTTGCAATCTCCATGAAAGACCACAGGTTGGATCACAAAACAGAACTCCATTAAATTAAGAGTATATAAATAGTATCAACTATTTTATCAGACCATCATGTACTAAAATTTGAAGTGAAACTACAAACAGACATAGAGAAACAACTGCTGACTATTGGCCTTTAAGGGCCAATATTTTTTTCCACGAATTTGGAAGCAATGACATATCTACCAGCTGATTATTGAGAAAGAACAGGCCCAATCTGATGATCAGAGACTTATGTTTTCTATTTCCACAATGCTTATATAAGAAAGAAGAAATGGGATATTTTTAGGATAATGGAACATTATAGAAATATAGCAGTAGGAGTAGAGGGAGAATATAAGCATAAACACTGGGTTTTAGGAATGTTCTAGGAACAACACTGTATTGATAGGTAATCTCTCTTTTAACCTGAGATATCTGTAAGGGGAGGAGGATGAGATGAGTCAAGCACAATAGTAACTACTGATCATGGAAAATGGGAAGATCATTGAAAAAAACTTTGTGTGTCCTTTACCATCTCTGGTGCACTGGTTCTTTAAAAATTTTGACTCAAGGAGAATCCCTGACCAGTTGTTCTATAGTGTTCAATTTGCCAGCAGTTCAGAAAAAAAATGTCAGAAAGGGAATCCAACAAATAACTAAGACCTATAAATCATACAACTCACTACAGCAAAACCACTGTGTTAGAGAAATGGAAACACACAAAACAATCCAATAGATCAATGAAATCAAGAGTTGGCTTTTTGAAAAAGAAAAGTAAACAAAATCAATAAATATATATATAAAATGCTAAACAATAAAGGAAAAGGAAAAAAAAAGAATGTAGTGTCAATCATTAGAGCTCTTCCAGGAAATTGAAAGAACAGAAATACTCCCAAACCTATTTTTATGAAGCTAATATCACACTGATAGCAAAATCAGATACACGATAAAAGAGAATTACAGACAATATATGTGATGAACACAGATTTAAAAGAATTCTAAATATATATATATATATATATATATATATATATATATATATATATATTGAAGCCAGGGGAAATATGTGATTTGTGGAGAGCAGCCAGTATCCAATGATCAACTTTGGTGGTAAACACAGGGTAAATAAAAGAAGTATTTACCTTTCTGAGCAACATATTTTCTTATCTCTAACTTGAAAATATTAATCCCAGCATCCTTAGATTTTTATGGTTACAATAAAAGATAAATGTAATAATGTATATGAGATACACACAGCAATCTCTCGCTAAAGAGACATTGTAATTGTAATTCTGAATACAGTGAGATAGAAACTGTGTTTGAAGATGTTTAACTTGGAAGCAAAGTAGGAAAAAGGATGATGAGAGCTTGAGCTATCATAAATAACATGCAATTCTAGAAATCTAGCTCTTACGGATTTTCTATGAGTTGGAATATGATTCAAACTCTATAACCTAGTCTACAAACACATGCAGCATCTGGTTTTCTTCATTCACTTTCAGCATTATTTCTTTGGGGGTTTCCTTTTAATTTCTTATAACCAAGTACAATTACTATTTTGCTTCTTGCTTTTCAATATACTTGGAATATTTTCTCCTATTCTTCATTTTATCTCAATTTATTATTTTATGTCTAAATTTTGTCCTATAGAATCTTTTAAATCATAAAACTTTGTGTATATTTGTATTCTCACAACTAAATTATAGCCAAGAAAATATGAAAGCATAAATAACATAATCTAAGATTCTTTTTTGTTGTTCTTGTTTTTTGGAGGGTGTGGAGCTCAGGGGTTACACCTGGCTCTTAGCTCAGAAATCACTCTGGTTTGGGGGATCATATGGGACACCGGGGAGGGGAATTGAACCACAGTCTGATCTAGGACAGTCCTGTACAAGGCAAACCCCCTACCTCTATGTCACCGCTCCAGCCACTAATTTAAGATTCTAATGCACTCTCATCCAGAGAAAAGAATGAATGGTACTGCAAACAAATTGAGAGAAATGACCTCTTATATAATAAAATATAACAATGCAAGTGATGTAAACTTGTAAATAATGCTAAATTTTCAAGTGATGAGAGAAAAATGTTAGAGTTGAAAGGAAGAAAATGCTTTTTGCTATTTTATTTTTATAAATTATTAAATTTTTGACATATTTTATTAATATATCAAAAGTAAGCATACTTTGTAGGATTGGGTTTAATTATGCAAAATATTTTATAGTTTATAAAATAAAAATATTTTATATTTTATTATAGCTATTTAGGAGCTATGTGAGATACTGTCAACCGATTTAACAGCAAAAAAGACTTCAAATGTCTAAACTATGACCTGTTGCATAGGCTAAAATAAACACTAATTTAAAAAATCATGTTTGGTGAATATATTTTTGTTTTGTGTGTCTTTACCCTTTTACCAAGAAATTACTATGTTATGAAAATTTAGACTATAGGTGAGTTCTATGTCCTGTTAATACACTCATCTCTTTGTATTAAGGATAATGCTCAATGTGAAGCCTTTGCTTAGCATCACGGAGCTCTGAGTTTGAGCACTAAGCAGACTCAGAGCACCTTTAACATGTCCTCCAGAAACAACCCCAAAACCAAACAGAAACATGTAATAATAATAAAATCTTATGTTGAAAATTTTCATTCACTTAAATTAAAAACAAGTTATAATATATTCAATAAAAAATTTTGTTTGTTTTTTTGGCCACATCCGGTGACACTCAAGGTTACTCCTTGTTATGTGCTAAGAAATCGCTCCTGGCTTGGGGACCATACAGGATACCGGGGGATTGAACTGCATTCGATATATACATTCATCCTCATGACATTCAAACTTGCACACAAATTATTATTTGTATAAATCATTGGATAGTTTTAAGACATCTTAAGATAAGTATATAATATACTTACAATTTTATTAATACTCTTTAAAAAGTATGACATCTGGACATCTTTCTAAAATTTGAAGGAACTTTTTTCTAAAATCAGAAATACAATGGTTTGCTTCATCAATTTAACTACGTTTAAATTTATGACTAATTTTTGGAACAAGTAGAAAAAATAAAGATAATTATATCACTATGATCAGAGTTTTGCAGAATCACTGAAAAGTAGCAAACATGTCATCAGTTAACTCATGGGGAAAAATGCATCCCGAATGTCATAGCTAAGAAGTTGAAATGTGAAAGTGTTGGAAAAAATAAACAAAATTATAACAGATCATTATATAAAAATTTTGCATTCTAATAAAGTCTTCCTCAATAAGTCATAATGTAGGCTTTTGGACATTATTATGAGATGTGAATTTTGAACTAAAATATCCTGAACATGAGGTTGATCAAGGAAATTTTTAGGATCTGATTCTATTCAGGTCAATGATTGAATGATTATTCCATTTGCTAGACTGCCTCCCACCATTTCTGAGTCAGAAACAATTGATTTTTAGATATATTAATCACAGTGCATTTTCACTTTTTTATATTCTGAAGGTACATTGTACATAATAGTCATTTGTATTTTTATTGTCTATTTCCTCCAATTTGGACACAAGGATAGTATATCTAATTGTGTTTCCTTAATCTTCCTATAACTAGTACCTGTTATCTTGTAGACACCACATAAATACTTATGTTGAATGACATGAATGTAAAATAAGAAGAAGCAAAAAGATTGGAATGATACTATAGTAAGATATATGTACATTATATGTACAGAATTTATTTGATTTTTAACGGTGCTGTTTCTTAAAATTTATAATAATTAATACATAGCCATTGAAATCATCAAAAGAGCTATATTTTATTTATTACAGAACTGTTTTGATACTTTCAATCATAATTACATGACTATTTTAATTTAGAATTCAATGAAGTAACTTGAATAAAACCAAGTGAAAACCTTAGTTTTATCCTTGAAATAACAGAATTACTCTATGATGTATAAATTTAGCTATTAATTTTGATATTAATATTTTGGTTAGTATCTATAATTACCCTAATAATTTCTATAACAGACCGAGGACTATTCTATAGAAAACCAAATTCTATTAGAAATCAAATGCAGCACGCCAAGATAATCAACATGTATCACTGCAAGTGAAGCTTCCAGGCTCCAGCATATGTACAGAAAACTCAGCACAAATAGACCCTAACCTTGAAGAAGCATAGGAACAAAGAGTAGCAGAGAAGTTTTTTAAAATATAATTTATTTATTTAAGCACCATAATTACAAGCATGATTGTAGTTGGGTTTCAGTCATAAACAGAACACCCCCTTTCACCAGTGCAACGTTCCCACCACCAATCCCCCCTTCTTCCCCCAACCCTGCAGAGAAGTTAAGACAGAGGAAAATTGGGGCTGGTGAGGTGGTGCTAGAGGTAAGGTGTCTGCCTGGCAAGCACTAGCCAAGGAAGGACCACGGTTCGATCCCCTGGCGTCCCATATGTTTCCCCCAAGCCAGGGGCAATTTTTTTTTTTTGAGCGCTTAGCCAGGAGTAACTCCTGAGCATCAAATGGGTGTGGCCAAAAAGGAAAAAAAAAGACAGGAAAATTGAAGAATATTATGTACATAAACTACACCAAAAAACATAGTGCCCTGTAAGCCTTGCTTTCATTAATAGTAAATCATTAACATCTAGCAGCATTAATTAATGTTCCTTATATGTTATGTTAGGCTAAGAATAATTTATATGATCAAACCCATTTGATTAAAATATAGTTTATAGCTACCATCATTTCATTTAATTATGAATCATATTGGAATGATTATCCTCGCATATGCTTTTATATCATGTTTACTTATATTTGTCTCAGAATAAGTTCTTAAGTGAAAAATTAATATGTCAAAAGTAAGCATATTTTGTAGAATTGGGATTAATTATGTAAAGTATTATTTTAAATAAACTACCTTTAGGTAATAAATTTGCCATAAGCTCAGCAAATTATTACTAATTTTATCATTGCTGCCACTTTTGCAACAAAATTTAAAATACTTTTTATGTTTTATTACTAATGAGCCCAGATATATATTATTTTCTTAATATTATTTTGTCTTACATTTTAAATTTATATTTTATTACATATTCTCATATCTATATTAAGCACAGGTTATTTTAATTTATTATTAATTTTAAGATTATATTAGCATCGATATTAAGTAAACAACACCACTCTTCTAAGCATACTTGTTAACAGAGTGAACCTTAAAGAAAAAAACAGCATAAAAATACTAAAATACTGATGATATAAATACCCTTAGTTTTTAATAATATATTTAAAACTACCTTTTACATTAGTTGTCTCTTCAATATTATAAAGTAGTCCTTATTAACAGGATTATCTACCATTTTTATTTTTTTTTCTTTTCAGAAATTAAGTTTTTCCAAATCCTGTGTTCTATTTAATCAGCAGTAAATATATTGGCATTTTACAACATTAGTAGAAAGAATGGGATACAATAGAAAAATAATCTAGTTCCTTAATTAAAATTTATTTTAGGTGTTTCACTTACTGTACTAAAAATGGTAGATTTTCATAAATAACCAATTTCAGACCCATACATCCTACACGATATTATACACTTCTTTCCATTGTTGTCTAAATGCAACCTACTGCCATTTTAAATTACCAAGCTTTTCGAGGGTCCATTTGAGAAAAGCTAGATATTGAGACCAAGTTATCATTTAACCAATATTGTTATCACTATTAAAACTGAGCATGGTGCTGCAAGCTAGGTAGGCAGGCACTAGAAAGAGAATAAATCATAGGATGATGTATACATGGTACATATATTATTTTAGACTAATTTGAAAAAACAATATTTTGTCTATAGATCAAAAAATATAACTTAAAAAAAGATTATAGAGAGGGCCGCATTGAATAGCATTTGCCTATGTGAGTCCTAGATTTGATCCCTGATCCCATATGGTATCCCAGATGTAATTACTGAATACAGAGCTGCTGTAATCTGGGAGCATTCTAGAGGGTGACACCTCAAAACCAAAACCAAACCAACAAAAAGAAATTGGGGAGAGGGGCTAGAGCAAACCCTACAAATGCTTAGTGGTTACTCCTGAGTCTGATAGTCTGTGTTCAGGTCAGGAATTTTTACTGGCAGGCATTATGGGAGAATATAGGTAATGGTAAGTCAGCTGGTCACATGCAAGGGTAGACCCCTACCTACTCTACTATCTCTTCAGTCCCATTGAATATTTTTATTATTTTGGTTTTTGGGTCACACCCAAAAGCGCTCACAGGTTACTCCTGGCTCTGTACTCAGAAATAGTCCCTAGCAGGCTCAGGGGAACATATGGTTTGCTAGTAATCGAACTGAGGTCCATTGGGCTTGGAAGCATGCAAGGCAAACACCCTACCGCTGTGCTATTGCTCTGGCTCCAGCCATTGAACAAAATTAAAGAAAAAAAAAACAAGCAAACAAACAAACAAACCACAAGTATAGTAGGTCTGATATTCCACATCAGAAGACTCCAGAGCAATCTGCATGGGTTGGAATCATAGCTAACCTTATGTTAGTCCTTTTCAGGTAAGCATGATTAATGTCTTTGGAACTACAACTAAAACCAAGTTTCCATCAAGACTTTCTTTGGACCTGTAACACAAATTAAATTAGATATTTTTGATATTCAGTTTCTTCCAACAGATACTTTTATTTTATCTTTGCTTATATCTACCCTTGCTTATTCAAACCAGGTCTAAATGAGTAGTGTCAGAATATCATATCAAAAACCTTTGATGCTATTTCTGAATGTGCTTCAGATAAGCATCTAAACTTTTATGGGCTTGTATCCTTGTACATCTATCAGTGAATCTTTATGAAACTGTTCTTGGACTGCGGCAAATATGTCTGATTCTAGTAAGTATTAAATGCATCTTGCCCTATACCAAGAGGTGTATGGCAATTTACAAGCTTAGGAATAAACACAAAAAAATTCCAAAAAAATTGTGATCACCAGGTTTGATATGTGATACTTTCCCTTCATGCCCTGTTGAATGATGTGTTATATCAGTTCAAGGCCTACATCACGTTGTAGGAAAGTATTATAAATTTATCTCATAACAGACACAGCAGAGGCATTCCTGTTTCAGTCTGCTGATTTTTATTAGCTACTCAAAAATACTAAAAAAACCATTTAAGTAATGTTGTTTACAGAAAAACTAAAATGGAAAATAATCAGGGATTATTGTTGGTGATTTTTGTTCAACTAAGGTAAAACAAATGTCTCTCTTGTGTCTAGTACGAACTATTTTCTTTTCTTCTTATTAAGGACATTTGCATATGTTGACTACCTTGTGGATGAGTTTCATAATCACATAATACTTCAGGGAGTCTCAGGTGTTTTGCAAATATTAAATCCATTAATGGTCACTAATCTTAGTTGTCCTAAGAGAGGAATAAGAGTTGAGTGATACAGTAGTAGATAAAACAATTGCATTACTTTCTGGGAATAATACGTGATGATGATTACACAGTGTAGAGAAGCATGTTGTGTACCTGGACCCAGAAGCTGGAATATTGGAACTATGAAATTCCTTAGAGTACCTAAAGTAAATGTGTGTTCAGCCATAATTGTGTATACCCTTTGCTGGGAAAAAATAATACAATTAGAAAAATATCACTCTAGGTCTAAGACTCCTACAATTTAGATAACAACTAGAAGTGAACACAAAGAATTAGCTCTAAAGTGATTTCAAACTTCATCTAGCCTTTTCTGAAGCCAATTTTATGGCAAGCTTGCTAGTCTGCTGAACTGTCACTAAGGAAGGACATAAAATAAACAGAAAATTCAAAACAAACTATCAATCAACTGATAGCAATTTTATTGATAACTTCAAGGCCATTTCTTATATTAAAAAATAAAAAAGATCTTTTAAAATGCAAAAATAAAAGATATAAGACATTTTACAATATAAAAAATAAATTCTGTCTTGGATGTAATTTAATTGAATGACTTTAAATATTTTTAATCCATTATTTATTCATCCATTTTAATGTGCTAAAACAAATACTATTAATTTCTAAGAATACAAAGAAACATTGCATAAAACAGAACTCTTTGAGATCAGTGCTCTAATTTTATAAGTGAAACAGTGAACTATTTACCTAATATGCATTCTGATATGTGTTATTTAAGGAAATAATATCATATATAACTTAAAAAATCTGAATTTATCACTGGTGACAAGAAGAGAAAACTTTAAAATAGCATGAACTCTGAATAAAATGGAATAACAAGACCATCAACTTTGCCTAGGAGTTAAAATAATACAATAAAATAATGTCCTTAGTAAAATTAAGCTAGCATTAGGCAGTATTTAACTAACATTAGGGTTTTTACTTACTTTACTTTTTTAGAAGCAAAGTGTTCTGCAGTTCAAAGCATATAGTTACTAAGTTTTCATGAGGGAATAGAAGAATAAGCAGAAATTGAATAACGATATAAAATTCAGACACTAAATCTTTTCTGCATATGTAAAGTATTTTAAAGTATTTTTAAATGTTAATCCATTTGTGACTTTTGCATATTAAATTGAATAAAGTAAGTAAGAATTTTTGTGAAAATAAGCCTGGATACAAAATTAAATTCTGGATATAAAATTAATATTAGGGACTGAAGATAACGCAGGACTGTGCACTTACTTTGCATGCAAGACATCCAGACTCCCTGCACCTCTCAGATCACATGACCACACCTCATGCACCACCAAATAATTTTTTTTTTTTGGTTTTAGGGCCACACCCGGCGTTGGTCAGGGGTTACTCCTGGCTGACTGCTCAGAAATAGCTCCTGGCAGGCACGGGGGACCATATGGGACACTGGGATTCGAACCAACCACCTTTGGTCCTGGATCGGCTGCTTGCAAGGCAAACGCCGCTGTGCTATCTCTCCGGGCCCCACCACCAAATAATTGTTAAGCCTGGAACCACATGCTTAGCACTGCTCAGTCACTCCCAGAACCAAACAAACCATAGCAAAGCAAAACAGAAAAAAACAGCATTTGAAACATTTTTTTTTCTCATATCACCTTTCTTTTTGACAGTTTGTAATGAGACATTTAATAATCAAGAATACCGTATTAGAAAATAAAATGAAATGCAGTTCTTCTTTCAGGGGGAAAAAAAGGGAAAAATGAGCAGAGGTAGCATATTGTACCTACATCATTTCATGACTTTGTTAATATTTCTTTGGAGTTAAATTTTCATATCGTATAATCCTGTTGTTAGTTAAAATAAAATTTTAGCTCTGATGTTCATGTAGATGTTTACCAAGATCTTTGCCATACTATTTGCTACATTTGGTCTCATTATTTACAGTTATATATAAGAAACTAAAATATAGAAAATTTTGCTATCAGAGCAGTTTTTTTTTTTTTCACTAAACTAAGGTATAGTTCTGGACTAGCAGAACTTAGAAAACATTTCTGCTATACTTGAAGTATCTTCTGTATATCTCACAACACTTTTTAAATCTTTTTAAAATTAGTAATCTTTTAAGTGCACGATCTCATTTTTTCACAGTCACAAAGTTGCTCATGATTGAGTTTCAGTCATACAATATTATGACACTCGTCCTTTCCATAGTGCACATTTCCTGCCTCTAGTGTCCCGTTTCCCTCCCACACCAACAACCTGCCTGTGGAAGATATTCTTCTTTTCTTCTTGTTCTTGTTTTGTTTCTTTTTCTTGTTCTTGTTTTTGTGATTCTTCTAGTTCTTCTTTTCTTGTTTTGTGATTTTTGTTCTTGTAATAATTGTTCTTGTGATTTTTGTTCTTGTGATTCGTTTTCCTTTTCTTGTTCTTAATCTTCTTTCTTCTTCTTTTCTTCTCTTTGTCTTCCTTTTAGAGATAGTGTTCCTAAAGGGATATCATGAATATCATGTTAAATTCTTTCAGTACTGTTTCTTGTTCTGAGTGACCATTTCTAATTACTATTATCATTGTAGTTCCTCTCTGCCTTAACTTTACTCTAGCCCCTTTTATAGAAGTTTTATTTTTTTTTTATCATGGACCCGTTCTCTTGGCCATCAGGTATTATTACCACATTTCTCATAATATACAAGCGAGTGTTGATTTTGTGTCTAGATTTCTTTTTCTAACTAATTTTACTCAGCATAATAATCTCCATATCGATCCATATATAAGCACATTTGATAACTTCATTTTTTTTACTAAAAGATGCATAGTATTTCATTATACAGATTAATTATGATTTCCTTATTCACTCACCTGGGTTCTTTCCAGATTCCGGCTGTTGAGATGCCTTTTCTGCAGAATATTTTTGTGCCACAGTGAGTTGTATTGTTGGGTCATATGCATCACCTTTCTGAGCAATTGTCGGAATGTATGAAAACTGTTACCTTCAAAAATTAGTTTTATATGTGCAAATGGCTTACAGACCTATGGAATTCTGTAGCTTTTAGGATATCCATATTCAAGTCATTATTTACACTGTTTATAAACAGGTGTTGAAGCTATTTAAGAAACAGGAATTTTTTTTAAAATTGAGAAATGGGAGCAAAGCATTCCAAGGACTCTCTAAAGATGAAACTAAAAATGTCATCTTGAAAATTGTTTGCAGAAACTATATTGTTAATACAAACAGATAGGATATTTACCTTGAACTCATCCATCCCAGGTTCGATCTCTGGTATTCCTCCATGAATCACCAGAAGTAATTCCTGAGTATTGCAGTGTGGCCAAAAATGGAAAAAAAAAGTTTTATACATTTTATGAACAGTTTATAAGTTTTTTAAACAGTCACATTATTTTCAAATAATATTATCTTCAAGTAATGGATGTGGCTTCCTGGTTTCTTGTGACAAGGAAAATAAATATAAAATGAAAAATATCAATTCATTAGAATGCATAATCAAAAGACATCATTGTCTACCTCATTATATTCTAAAGACAGTAGGTTTTACTTTTGTTTTACAATCAATTCAGAATACATTCCCAGACCATGACTTTGATAAGATTCTTGTGTTAGATTCTGAATGATTAGAGTTAACTTTTTGTATGCTGAATCCCAATCATGTGATCTTATTTTATTACAATTATTATTATAACTGAGGCTAGAGGGTTCTGCTGATTTTTCCAGAGATGCATTTCCCTCTTGATTATGATTAAACTGTCTTTAGATTCATGGATCTGGGAAATTTGAACAGCCGAACTGAGTGAAAAACAATTTTCATTGCCATCTGCCAACAGTTTGAATATTTCAAGAAGTTAACTTTTTTTGCATATTAAACTTCTGAAAGAAATAATTATATCACTTTTCATAATAGCTCACGTGGAGAGGGGCTGCTCTGCATGTTTCCACCAGCCACTTATTTGAGTAACTGCTGGATTTCCTCACAAGGCTTTGAGAGAAACAGATCATTTATATAAATTATAATCGATGGGGGTCTAACTGATGAGCATTTTGGAATACCCTCTTGGGTAAGTTAGATAGTTAGAGAGTAAGAAATTAATCTTATCTGCTTGGCTTCTTTCATCAAGGCAATATTGAAATCAATTAATTATAATTTAGAAATTTTCAAAGGTAAAAAAGCTCTCAGGATGCAATAATTGCAATTAGGTAATTATTAAGAAGTTTGTCCTATTTAAGAAATGACTCTAACAATGCAGGGCCCTTAAGTTTTTCAAAAACTTTTTCACTTATGTTTTTTCCACAAGACAATGTCAGCATCGTAAAATAGATTAACAAGTTATTTACTATATGATTTGAATTTCTAGAAATAATTCTATATCTGCCAGACACAATTGGATACTTTTTAATAATTCAGGCTTAATAATAATTTATATAAAAATGAAATGTATTATCCTACAAGGTGAATTTGAAAGCAAACAAACAAATAAACAAACCAAAAACCTAAAAGCCCTCATTGAGCTTATAATTTTATTTTTATTTAGACAAATTGAAGGTGAAGTTGAAAGACTTCTATAAAAGCATGGGCAAATAAATTCTAAAAGAATATGGTTTGTCAAAATATCTTTAGTTTAAAATATTTATCATGTGATAAATCCGAATAAAGATATTTCTTTTGAAGTCACATTTTCCCCCACCTCTCCATTATAGTCCTCTCTGCCAGGTGTTTGACTATAAGTTATGCATCATAATTATGCCTACTTTATATGTTTATATGTTAATATATAATAATCTGAGTCTGGAGTTAAGTAATATCACAAATATTTATGTGAAAGTGTAGATGAAACTGTTATACAATAACAATTAAAATATCATTCCATGAGTTTAAGGCACTAATACTTAAAATTGTGCATAACTGTGGTTGGAGCAATAATATACTAGGTAGAGAGAGCAGTTGCCTTTCATGCATGCTGCCTACTTGGGTTTTATCCCTAGCATTCCAGAGAGTCACCTAAGCAATTCAGGATGTACAACTAGAAGTAAATCATAGCTAACCACTGCAGGAGTGACCCTAAGTTAATCAAAACAAATTAAAACAATAATAAAAAAGCAACAAAAACAATAACAAAGCCCCAAATATTATGTAGGACTATGTAAAACAAAGAATCATGGTTTATTAATTCTTAATTACTTTACTGAGTCTAAATACATCTGTGAAGAACAATATTGTATCTGTTCTAACATCCTAAAATCAGAGGCATTAAATTAATATTAAAGAGATAACCAAAAGTTACAGTAATAATGTTGATAAAATTGAGTCACGAGGTATAGTTAAGTTATTAATTTAAAGTAGTGGTAAAACATAATTGATTATACTAGGAACATACTAGTTATTTAATTATTAGGCTGCTTTAATCCATGGACAATTATTTGAAGTGTTAATGGCTTTCAATAAAAAGGATATCAGTAGTTTCATACTATTTTATAATACCCTGTAGAAATTATAGTTTTGTTTTAGTCTTTTGTTCTTTCAAAGCTAATAATCCTTGGGAAGAAAGAAAAAAGAGCTTATTTTTTCCCACTTTCCTGAAATCATAATCCACTCTATATAACTATAATCATCTTCACAGGAATTAATTGTGATGTCATAGAAGATTATAACATTAAGTGGGAAATAGACTGCAGGAAACTGTGCTCTTTAAAAGCAAAGATCTCTGTTTTATGAAAATTTATGGTATTCTTATAGCATGTATCTTTTTAAGAATGAGATCAAATTAATATGACCAAATAAATAAATCTCTCAAAGTTTTTTATATTAACTTATTTAGACAAGTTTGAGGGTCAAATTTAGTCATTTTTAACTGAAGTCACATATTGGTTTTTGGCAATTATATATTAAGGGTAATACTTGTCTTACAGAATACAGTTAAATATTATTTTACTTTTAATTAATATAAATCATGAATTATATTACAAAGATAATGTTACATCAAACAGTGGTACTCAACATTGGCTATGTATTATAGTGATTTCCAAAAAGTAGAAAAAAATGCTGATATCCCTGCTCTATTTCTTGTATTATTATCATTTGGTCATGGCTCAGATATAATTAACTCTGGTAAGATCTAAACATCAGCAATTTTTAAGAGTACCACATTATTCTCATTAACAGTGAAGTTCATGGAAAATCATTATATTAATTGGCTCAAAACAAACTAATTGTCTAGGAAAATGTATTTTCTTTATGTATTATGCAATAGCAAAGATAATTTTTTAGTAAATAATAGTTTCAAATAGGTTTTTAACATCTTATATTACTTCCAGATCATAATGCTTAGATTAGTTTAAAAAGATACTCCACATTGCAAAGAAATTATTTCAGAAAGAAGCTGATATGTAACTTTAGAATATTAAAATATTGTTGATATTCCAGGAACAGTGAGTGACATAGTAACATAGAATCCATAGAACTTCTGATAAAAACAAAGCATTACCAATGAGCATCTTTCAATTCAAGTTTTTTTTTTTTTTTTTTTTTACCTGTGTAGTCTATACGTGATGATTGTGAGACTTTTCCAAGGAAGAAGAATACATGGCATGCAATAGGTTTAAAAGTGAATTGTTGAAAATTAATTGATGAAAGCAAAGTTCACACTTATAGTCCTCTGGTTAAATATCTGTATCTAACATATGAAAATCTTTCGTAGGTACTATTTGTAAACAAAGCACCAAAGAGCTATAAGAAATATATGCTATATGATACTTCAAATCATATGCAAATATTGAATTTTAAAGTTGGCCACACAAAACTTCAAAACAGTCAAATTTAATAGGCAAAAGAAAAGTGGATTATGAGTAAAATGAGGATCACAGTGTTAGATTCTTAATTGACATGTAATAAACTAGAAAAAAATAGCATGTCTTGGAGGAATTTCCCAAAAACACATACAGGATTTGCGGCATAAAAACCAACACATATTTTAGATGACTCTGTGTTTGACTAACACGTCAAGTTTAGGGCATAAAGATCTGGAAAAGCTCAGGCTAATAAAGTGATTATAGATTTATAATAATTAGAAATACTTTTCAAACTTTTAGAAACTGTCCATAAGCCTGTGTATCACTGATCCATTTCCAGAATCAATGCTAGTTTCAGACAACCAACTAGACAAGGTGAGTGATTCTAGATAGCGACCATGCCAATTCTCCTTGGAACATATGCATGATGGCTGGGCAAAAACATGAGGGAACAACTGAATTATGTTATGCAAGTTGACATGTAGTTATTTAACAATGCATAGGTTTATATTATATATCTCTAAGAGAATGCTGGAAATATACGGACAACTAGGAAATAAATATGCTGCTAAGAATAAATTGAGTAGAGGGTAATCAGGTGATATGGAAGTCATATTATTTAATTATTGGCATACCAGCACCCTTAGAGAACAATCTATTGGTAGAGGTCCTATATGTCTTTTTAAACTGTTATCTCTCCCTGAAGAAAGTCCAAACACCTTTGCATTTGCTACTCAAGGCCCCTTTGTTATGCAAAGACCTAGCTAGGTTAGATTAGTATAGATAAGTAACTGTGTGTTTGCTCTTCTTTCTGTGTTTACTGGCTCTAAAAATACTGTATTTAAACTATAAATACTGTACATGAAGGACAGTCAGGCATATCAGTCTTTGAGGCTGTGAGCCCTCTAACTCCATGCTTTTCTCCTTCATATCTATTTTGTTTACTTTTTGTTGTTTTGTTTTGATTTTTGATTTTGGGCCACACCCAGTGACACTCATGGGTCAGTCCTGGCTATTCACTCAGAAATAGTTCCTGGCTTGGGGGGACTATATGGGATGCAAGGGATCAAACCGTCAGCTGTGTGCAGGGCAAATATCCTACCAGGGCACCTCCATTCGGGCCCCTTAGCTTAATTTCTTAATCCTCACATTGCCCTGCTTCAGATCCATTCAATCAAACCTGGTCCCAAACTCTAGAAAAAGTATTTACCTAAAAGTAGTAATGAACTTTATGTATGTGTGTTTAAATAATAATTCAAAATGTAGTAGCTCAACTTGAACATGTAAATATCAATATTATACAAAGAGTGACTTGTTCTGCATAAAATTTACAAGGACTTTTATACTTTGGGGCACATCAAAACTTAAGCTATGAATTAAAGCCAAAATAAAAAGGTTTGGGCACATTATAGGAAAAAACAGAATCCAAGAGCAGAGTGTGACTGAGTGGACGGATGGTAAAATATGCTATTATATTTGGCCTGAGTGATCATACAGCAGATAGTGCATTTGTGCTGCACATATTCAACTTGGGTTTGAACTTCAGCATCCAATATGCTCCATTGAATCTTCCAAGAGTAATTTTCTGAGTATAGAACAAAGAGAAACCCATAACATGCTGGATGTGCCCCAAACCCCTCCCCAAAAATGCTAGAGTGGAAATAGATTAATTTTTAAAACCTGAAATATTTTAGTTATATGGACTAATTTATCTGCAATGCACAATTAGGCAGAGACATTAATATTTTCAAAATAGGACAACAGGAGGACTGCAAATAGTAGCCCTTATAAATCATGTTTTGTGTAAATTAAAGCAAAAAAAGTAAAATTGAGAATTTGCATGATAGTGAAATGAGACAGCAGTTCCTTAAAACGTCAAAGAAAAGACTGACAATATTAATCAGAAAAATTATAAAACTGGAGAATGGTGTTATTACCAAAACCTTCCTAAGACGGTTGCCTCTTTAAGAGAAGTAAAGTATAGTATTTTGCATATAGAAGTATGCAAAAAGTGGTACTCACCATTATTCTAGTGTGATTGTTGCCAAACTAGATCAATTATAATAGTAAACTACATTATGTACATTACAATGGAAACATTAAGATAATAATAAATTGTGACAATGTTAGATATTCTAGAAATGAAAGTTTAATTAAAAATATACTTAATATCTAAAAATGCTTGACCTGATCCCAAAGGTGCATAGAGAAATAAATAGTTCCATTTATTTTCTTCATATAAGTCATTGTTATATCTCTATTAGTCATAAAAGGCAAGTTTTGATTTTTCTTATTTTGATTATACTTGACCATAACAAAACAAGTCATATAGGGCCCTGAGTCATAAGAGAGTACTTGCCTTGTATGATGTCGACCTCAGAACCTGACCCAATTGGTGTCCCAAACCCTTAATGAGTGATTTCTGAGCTGAGATTCAGGAGTAAGCCCTGAGAAATGCCAGGTTTAGCCCCCCCAAAAAACAATACAAAATAACAACCAATACAACTATGTCATTAAACACACACACACACACACACACACACACAGAAATCTAGGTTCTAAAGGACATCTATATTTTTCTTTTCCTACTTTTTGCTTATAAAAATGGAAAGAAAAGATTAATAAACACATAGCTAGAGATACTTAAGAAAGTGGGTCCATAACTCCAATTTGTTTTGTTTCCCAGGGAAATATTTCTGGCAAGGATAGACATACCTTTGTACATTTTTAGATTTCTTTTATTAAACAATATTTAAACTCTACTTTTTGACATATTAAAACAATAAAGGTAAATCTACATCTACTAGGAAGATAAATTACCCCAAAACTAATATAGATAAAAATGCATTTTCCCTTCTTAATAACACTAGAAAAAGAGCTACACATCAAACTTTTTGTTAGTGGGAATAAACACTTTAATAAACTGCTTGGTATATACTGAATGTTATAAGTGGCTGATGTAATTAGAAGTACTCTCAATAATGTAATAGATACAAGGGGGTAGGTGTGTGTACTGTGTGTGAGTGTGTGAATATGCACAAGGAAATAGAAAGTAAAGTCTTTGGATGACTTTAACTTAAAAACAACTTTGAACATTGCATTACTTTTTTCCATTAGCCATCATGTTTTTCTCAATGAAGGACAGTAAAATTTTCACATTATATCACCTATATAAGATACCACATTAAAATATGTAATTTTAATTTTATAACATCTAAATAAATATTCTTGGTACCAGTTTATTAAAAAATACTTTTATGATAGTAAGCAAAATGAGACAAATTAGAATTTACTTTTGTAGTGTTTTATTTTGTTTATTTAAAATAATAATTTAAAAATGATCTTAAATAAAAAGTAAGTTATTGTGCTTATATAGGAGCATGTTTGGGTTTAAATGGTCTCCATATATATGTTTAAATGTGTTTATATACTCCTTGAGCGTTAAATTAGCTACATTAATGTTACTATAAAAACACAGTTGATAGTGTTTTGAGAGAACTTGAACAAATAAAAGAATGATTATCAGATAATACTAAATTGTCATGCTTTAGGACAATATGATTGTTAGTCATAATGTATTAATATATATTATATAACATTGTATAATATTTGTTTTATAAATTATTCTAATACATAGTCTTCACCCATAGACACATCATTTTAGTTGGTTCCTCTAAGATCAGATATCTGTCACAATAAATGCCACAGGTATCGGCAAAACATTTAATTCCTATATGAATAACACAAATGCTTTCAATAAAATCAACTTGTCTTTTAACAATTATTAGGGGAATGAAAGTATATAATTTATACATTTAATCCAATTTTTCTTTTTTGTAATTTGTTCAAGGTTCTAAGATTTCTGGAGTACCATTTTCATACTTCTGTATGTTTATGTCTCACAATGCCTTTAGTTTAAGTTCCACTGTTCCAACAATATTACAAAGATCATTTCTACCATTCTTCCTCCCTGTCCCCTTTGCCTCCAGTTACCACCACACTTTTCGTCATCTAAGTTACTTTTCTTGTGTTTTGTCAGCATGTTTGCTTGACTATTTATATTCGACATATGAGTAAAACCATCTGGTAATCATCTTCCACTTCCTGACTTCTTTTGCTCAGCCTAATCATTCCAAAACCCATACATGTTGTCTCAAAATTATGATTTCATCATTGTTAATAGCTTAGTAGTTTTTTACTAAGAATATACAGCATGGTTTCCCTATCGTGCACAGCAATTCCAGACATATTCTCTGTGCTTCTTGTTTTAAATATCTTACACCAGTCTTTTTTGGAAGCTATGTTTATCTTAATTTCTGAGAAGTTTCTTGTTTTCACATTCTAGAGTGCTTTTTTCTTTACATTTAATTTGCCACTTTTGTTTTTGATTGATTATTTCAGTTTAATTGCAACTCGGTAATTATTGATTATTATCACTCTACTTTTTGGTGTATGTATTTTTTCACATTTACATTATTTAAATGATTTTCCTTGATGAAGTTAAATTTTCAAGTTCTTCAGTTTTTCTAAGACAAAAACATCAAATGCAGATTTTCTCCTTTCATATCTTTGATAGCTAAAATATTGATTTGTATTGTACTTTTGGTTTGTTGACTTATGTCTTCTAATAAATGTATAAGTCATTTCGATACAATTAATAATATCCTTTTAAGGGCCAAAGAAGGTAGAACAGAGAAGGTCTCATCTTTTATGTAGTTAACCCCAGTCTGATACTGCCACTATGAGCATTTCCGTTATTTTGAATAGTGGTGTGATGAACATAGGCATAAAAATAATCTTTGAAAGTCAAATTTAAGGGACCTGAGATAGCATGGAGTTAAGGCGTTTGTCTTTCATGCAGAAGGTCATTGGTTTGAATCCCGGCAACCCATATGGTCCCCCGAGCCTGCCAGGAGCGATTTCTGAGCATGGAGCCAGGAGTAACCCCTGAGCACTGCTGGGAGTGACCAAAAACCAAAAAATAAACAAAATAATAAAAAATAAAAATATAAAATAAAATGTAAGGGGCCAGAGTGATAGCACAATGATAGAATATTTGGCTTCCATGCTGCCATCCCAGGATGGACCCATGTTCGATCCCCAATATCCCAGATAGTCCCCGAGCCTGCCAGGAGCTATTCCTGAGAGCTGAGCCAGGAATAGCCCATGAGTGCCTCTGTGTGTGTCTGTGTGTTCCAAGTCCCCCCTCCCCCCAAAAAAACCCCATAAAATCAAGATTAAGATCTTTAGGGGTAGATATAGAGGAGTAGAATTGTATTCCAAAATGGTTGAGCCAGCTGACATTTAACTAGCAGTGAATATAGGCACATTTTTTTATATCCATGCCAAACATGGTTGTTTCACTTTTTGAACTACTACAGTCAGGTTTGCTTTGAACTATTACTGTCAAGTTGGTGCAAGTTACTATCACATCGTGGTTGTGACATAAGATTCCTGATGATGAGTGATGAAGATAAATTTTCAAGTAGTGGGGTCATAAACATATACATTTTACTTGTCCTAAATTCATAGTATAAGTATAGGTATAGGGCTCTAGAGGTTAAAGCACTTGCATTGCACACAGTCAATAGCTGTTTAAACCCTGGCACTACATAAAGGTCACCAAAAGCACACTTCAGACTAATCCCTAGACATGGACTCAGAACTGAGCACTAAGCAATATGTCCCTCAGAGATGAAAAAACTGAAAATAAATAAATATAAAATGTGTGTAAGCACAATGAAATAATCACCAAGCTTAGCTAGTTAGCATATTAACTACATATTTTTGGACCATAGTCAGTGATACTAAGAGGTTGTTTCTATTTATATGGAATTATTCCTGGCAGCCCTTTGCAGAAACATATAGGATGCTGAGAAAAATTATATCACTGGTTGTATTCATGGCCAAATACACTACTCAATATACTATACATCTGGTCATGACTACATATATGACTCTACATGCATAATTTATAATGAAAACTTTAAAAATAATTTCTAAAAATTGTAAGATATTCTATGCATTTATGGAGTATAAAGAGATTCTATTTAGGGTGCTCAGAAAGGGGACAGGTGAGGATTGAAAGAGAGTAAGAAGTAGCATACTCAGAGAAGAGAGCATGAATTTTTCCAAATGCAGAGAAATTCCTATACAAGACCCAGCGTAAAGCTATAAATTCATGAATGTTCATCTCTGAAAAGGATTATATATGGACATGTACTTGAGCATCATGTACACAAGTAACACATGTGTGAATCTCAAGTTACATTAAACATATTATCTATAAATGCATGTCTTATTTATTTTAAATTGGATATTTATACCTTTACATTTTATCCTATAACCAACTTTCTGCCATATCCTCTATCCCCACATAAATATGTTTATTAATTGTGGTGATCTGATATATGGTTATATCATGACTGTTAGAGTTATCTTGCTCTGCCTGTCTTATTTAGTCACCCCCTTTGTAACTGCCATCCAAGATCCTACTATTTGAGATTACAACTTTTTCAAAGCAAAAGTAAATAGCCCTTTGTCATGCATTGGTTTATAAGTGGTAATTTTATAATTCAAAAATATGTTCATATTAAACCCATATATTTTTATTTAATATTATAAAGTATACTAAATAGAAGATAAGAAGTGGCATTCCTCTTATCCATCTCCTTCCAAAGAAGCATGTGAAGGAAAGAGAAATTTTCTAAATAATATCTAAGATATATAAAGTACTGTCAGAACTTAACAAGAAAATTGATCTAAGCCCATCAAAAATGAGGAGGAGAATGAACAAACATTTCTTCAAAGAAAAAATGCAAATGGCCCAAAGATACATGAAAAAATGTTCCATATCACTAATCATCAGAGAGATGGAAATCAAAACAACAATGATGAGCCATTGCATGCCTCAAAGACCGGACACATCACAAAGAACAAGAACAACTAGTGCTGGTGTGAATGAGGATGGAACGTAATGCTCAATTACTGATTTGGGAACACTGTCTATTCCAAATTTTCTGTAAAACAATGTTCTCCAGAAAACTGGAAATTGTGATCCTATATGATCCATCAATACTACTACTAGGGATGTACCTAGGAATACCAAACCACAAAACAATATTGCCTTCTGCACTCCTATGTTCATTGCAGCACTATTTACAATAGCTAGAATCTGGAAACAAACCAGATACCCGATAACAGATGTGTGGCTAAAGAAACTGTGATACATCTATACAATGTAATACTATGCAGCTGTTAGATAAAATAATTCATGATATTAGCCTATACACGGAAAAACCTGGAGTGAAATGAGTCATAAGGAGAGAAATAGTTATATAATATTCTCACTCATCTGTGCGATGTAAGAAAGATAAAAGACAGTATGTTAATAATACTCAGACATAGTAGAGATGAGAGCTAGAAGGACCAGCCCATGTTATGAAACTTCTCACAAAGAGTGGTGAGTGCAGTTTGAGAAATAACAGCACCAATAACTGCCTTGGCAATGAGTAAAAGAAAGAAATAGAATGCCCATCTCGAGGACAGGCAAGTAGTGGAGGAAGAAGTTGGGGAGCATTGGTGGCAAGAAAGTTGCACTGGTGAAAGTACATTTTATGACTGCACCCCAACAACTAACATGTTTGTAACCATGGTGCTTAAGGTATTATCAAATATAAAAATTTAAAAAGTGAAAGTATAAAATATAAATCACAGCACTTCTTTCTTCTTTGTCCTACAATTTTTATTGTCACCATTTCCAATTGTCCTGCTTAACTCAGTTATCTGCAATGCCACAGACCAATCTGTGAGCCTGAACAACTGATAAAGCTTTTGAGTTTTGGATTATTACTCTGAAAAGCATGTGTCCTCCCAGGTGGTCCTTTACAGTTCCAAAGTCCTGTGAGTTTGGCTAAAGAAGCAAAACTAGAAAATCCCAGGGTTATGATATTTCTATCTTGCCAGAAAGTCATTCAGTTCCAGGGGTCACATTACTTTTCCATTCTGCTAAATCTATTAGCTTTATGGGAATATTGCCTGATGTTCTGAATATTGCTGAATGTTCTGCCTTTGGCGTTCCAGGAACAGAGCAAGGAAATTAGCTTCTGCTTTAGTTGAATTCTACCTCTGTGCAGCTAGGAAACCGTGGCTCACATTAGGTACAAAATGGATATTTAATTTAGACTATAATATAGTCCTAAACTCCCTGTGATGCTTTCCATTTTCATTTGTTTTCCTCTTGGATGAACTGACATTAGTTTCATTTTCAGAATGAAAAGCAAAGAGCATATTCCATTTAGACTGTCATAGCATAGAGACAAAAGTATAATTCAGAATTATCTTTATTTTAAAGTAAGCTGTTAGATTGGCAACACAGTATTGTATATTACATAAAACAAACTTTCTTATCTAGTATTAATATACTGCTGAAAACTTGGCAATTTATATTGCCACTTTGAATTAACACAGTTGACAATTTGATGATGTACTGCACTAGGAATAAGACAGCATTTTTATGGCTGATGTTTCTCTAGAAGTAATAATACAAAAAATTTTGCTTACTTATCATGTTATTTATCATCATTGATAATATTTCACTAAAATTTAAATTCTTGACTTTATAAGAGTTTATATTTGGTAAATAAGTACCGCTATATAAATTTGTTTTAGTCTTTGATACCTAAATTTTTACAAGGCATATATATGAGATATTTTTAAGTATTTTGGTAAAAGTACTTTTGTGGCTTTGTGTCTATATAGATTTTTGTAATTAGTTTGAATCAGATATTACCTTTTCACACACATATGCAGATGGTTAAATTTTTTTTAAACTTCCCATTAAATCTACAGAATTTTTATTTATGAAACATGATACAAAATAAATAGCAGTTGCGTAACTACAATCCTAGAACTATTTTTAATCTAAAATTTAGATGTCTATCTCCTCCAGAAAGATACATCACATTGGCCAAGATTCACTCTAAGCACCATATTTGGTCCCAGGAACCCTGGCAGAAGTTATCACGTAGATGCACACATGCAAAACAGAAAAATGATAAGATACTACTTTTACTTCTAGAAAAAATGTAAATGTATAAACGTGTTAAATCCTGTACTAAATCATTCCTATGTATAAACACATTTAATAATTCAAACAAAAATGTATATTTTAAATACAATCATCATGAACATTTGCATTTAATCAATCATCCTTATCTGAGAAGAATGAAGAGAAAGAAAATAGGAAATAAGAGTGATCACCCTAAAATATAAATCTCATGGATCATGGATTATAGGGATACTATGGATGTTAAGGGAATGTAACTTAGATTCAATTCTATTACTGCACATCTTTTTTCAGAGAACCTCAGAAGTGACCATGAGCACAGAGCTGATGGAGATTAACCAATGAACATCACAGTGTTGATGTGATGAAACATACTTTTTTGTCTTTGGGTCAAAAACTTCTGGGGGAGAATCAGAAGTTACTCCTAAATATGTTCTCAGGATTATTTGTGGTTTTGTGTATCAGACATGGAAAGGCTATATTGCAAAGCTTGAACCCTTCAGACTATACTAAATTTTAAGAAGAGAAGTCATATTTCACCATGTATAGTTTTCTTCTTTCTTCTTCTTCTTCTTCTTCTTCTTCTTCTTCTTCTTCTTCTTCTTCTTCTTCTTCTTCTTCTTCTTCTTCTTCTTCTTCTTCTTCTTCTTCTTCTTCTTCTCCTTCTTCTTCTTTCCTTTTCTTCTTTTTTCTTCTTTTCTCTGCCTCCTCTTCCTCTGTCTCCTCTTCCACATTTTCCTCCTTTTTTGCATTCTTCATTCTTTATATATCCTTTTCCTCTTCTACCTACTTCTCCTCTTCCTCCTTCTCCACTTCCTCCTTCTCCTCATCTTCTTCCTCCTCCTCTTCCACCTCTTCCTTCTTTCTTCATATGTCCTCCTCCTTCTTCCTCCTGTTATTATAGAACAGGAGGAAAAACAAGACTCTTGCCTTGCATACAGCCAACCAACATTCAATACCTGGGTTTCTAAATTGCCCTCCAATTCCCACCAGGAGTTATTTATTCCAAAATAAATATTTATACAAGTAATTTCCAGTTTTAATTTTTGAAAAATGGCAATTTAATGTTTGCTTGACTATTGTGATGCATGTTTTTTGATCATATTAGAATGAAGTTCACTACTGGCTGTAGATTGAAAAACTAGCAGTTTCAGAATGCCCAGTAATTGATTACTACTAAAGAAAGGTAATGTATGCCATTACCTTTTCTACTGGAGATCTGATTTTGCAATAATATCATAATGCACTTATTAAATTGATAAAACTATCCCACATTTATTACTGGGAAGTAATGAAATGCTTTTGGTGTTAACTGCTGGTGTGTGTGTATATGTGTGTGTGTGTGTGTGTGTGTGTGTGTGTGTGTGTGTGTGTGTGTGTGTATTATGAAACTACTTAATTGGTAATGTGGGAGGCTTCTCCTAGCTCTTTGCTACAGGGTCAATCCTAATGTTCTTTGGGAGAACAGAAATGACCCAGACCAACTGTGTTGAAAAACAGCCCTTAAGATGGGCTTGGATGGTGGATGAAGGCCTTTGTTCTTAGGCCCCAGCCACGTGGCTCCATCCCCATTAACCGGTGAGTCTGGGTCCAGGAAAGCTAAAGCAATGAGTATTGAACTCACTCACAGGCAGGATTCCAGAGAGATAACATCTTTATTGCCCTGGCCAACAGATGTGGCTGCTAACCATTTACGCATGCCATTCTTAGCTAGCCCTGCATCTTACTTCTTTCATCCATGTTACCTCCAACCTCCATCCTGGCAAAAGACTAAAAGCCCCTAATCCTCTCTGGTCAAAACCTTATCTAACCTTTCCAAGACACCTCCCAGGAATGGGCAGGGTCTTTCTTGCAGGTAAAATCAAGTTATCCAGTTAGAATGGGGGGATGGGGCCACACACCTGCATTCAAAAGATGAGCTGAACCTGTTGAGCTATAATTTCTCCAATCTTGGACTAACTTCTTAACCTGTGGGTCTAGCCATGTTTGCAAGTGAGTTAAGTGAATTGGAAGCTAGCAAAAAAAAAAGGGGGGGGGGAATAAAATGTTTCTGAATGTATAATGTCCAAAATTAATTCTAAATCAAACATATAATGAATGTAAGGTATTTCTTGACAGCATTTGACTGTATTTAATTTACAAGTCTAAAGGAAGTCTATAGTGGAAAAATGTTAAGAAACTGACATCTAGAAATCAGTCCACGTTACTCACCTCACTCTCCTCTTTCTTATTTATAATTATTTTATTGGAGAATATGACAAATTTTGTAAAGTTATCTTCATTCTTTTCCAAGAAATTGTTATAAGCATTTACTTATTAATCGTGAAGTTTATTTTGATTAAAGCTTATATTTTATATATTTAACTGGAATAAATATTTTGTATTTTGATAAACATATTTTAATTTTTTATAAAATCGTGCACATCTGATTTTTGAGTGTCAAAGACAATTTTATCTTTTGGTCTTAGTTAATGCATTTAAAATTTTTTCTGTTAGGCAAAAATTCAGTAATGTTTCCAATAATCAGGTTCAATAACATCCATGCATAAGTTCATTAAATACTAAATATTAAAATAATCAGCATTTAATTACAATGTAAAAGAGCAAAGCATTTGTTATAACTATCACTTTAAGCACTGCTGTATTTCTGCAAACCTCTTGTATGCCATCTCCTTTCAGAAGCAAAATTACAGCTCTATTTTTTTTGTATAGTGTGAAAAGTATTAATATGATAATAAGTATCAAAATGCAATGTAAAGTGCTATGAGGAAATATCTTGAAGATATAAAAATTGTTCTTATAAGTATATCTCTGTAGGGTATCACTAAGTAATTTTTTATACACTATTCTACTTTGTCTGAAGTCATTTTCAATGTAAAAATTATATATTTGGTCTACATACAAGGCTTCATGCTCTCTGTCTGCTAAACAGAAACATCAATGTATTGCTTCTTATATCCTTTCTTCGATGTGAAATGTTTAATTTCTTCACAAACCCTGGTCTTTCTTAAAATTATGTCTTTGATTTTTTACTTTATTAGATGAGTAGGGCATATCATTACATACATACACCTGCACATTATCATTAATTTGTAATTCTAATGATTGGAGAAATAATTCCAACTGAGAAATGATCAGTAAAATTTAGACATCATAGTGATGGAATTATATTATACTTTATTTAAAGAAGTCTAGAGCTTTAAGAAAACACATACACACTCATACACATAACTCTGTCATTATCAGAGTACTCAAATATTAGGCATCAAAATGATTAGCCATTGAACATAGCAATTGTTCAATTCATTCCCTTCTGGATATTATTCAAATTTCAGATTTAAAGGGCAAATTACTTATCAATTTTGGCTATGTGGCACCTGTATGTTGCATCTTAGTTTCTGCCTATCACATAGATTTAAAACAGGGTGACATAGTTTTTTTCACAAGTTCTTAAGAGGATGCTCTTCTGTATGTACCCACTGCAGTTTAGGTACAGTGACTATTTTTTGAAGCTCAGATACTGGTAGATGATTAAAGGTGAAAAGGACAGTGAACTCTGACTATTGAAGAAGCAATGAGAATATATTCCCACTGTTTATTTTCAACATTCGCTACTATTACTCCAAACAAGTTTCATGTTTAGTCAATATTTTAAATAGTTGGAAACTCATGCATATATAATATACATTAGAATTAAATCATAGCATGATCCTTGGTAAGTTACTGTTTTTCTCTTCCCAATAGATCAGCAAAGAACTTTTTCTGCCTTTATACAATTGATTATGAAGTGGGAAAAGAGTTAGTTTAACTTTCCTCAGAGGACCTGACCTTGCACCCTTCTCTCTTTCCTTCTAGAATCCTCATTTTGCCACAATACCCTGACTAGCATCAGTTAAGACTATTAATTAGGCCCTGACAGCCATGTGGTCACTTGGAGTAGGGAGAAGCCCAATTTCCATGTCTCTTGATCACACCACCCAAGTTACTGGAGATCTAAATATTTTGTACATTTACCCACCTCAGATGTGAGAGTACAAAAGAGAAGAGGTAGCCTGGTGGCCTATTATGTCCTCTGAGTGAAAATGAGTTTGACAGAATACAAAGGGAAAGACCAAATATTATCTGATTTTTAATTTCCACAAATGTGTTAGAGAAGTATGCAAGGGCAGTGTACTGTGGGAGAAATTATTCTCAAAGTTCTCTCAGCAATATTTCTCAAATGCAAAATAAAATTGATTTTTTCTTATCATTATTTAAATAAACTGAGTGTTGATAGATGCTCCAACATTGAATCACTGACATTGTTCCCACCTCTGATATCTAAAATTTAGAGACCAGTAAGATAGCAGAAATGATTGTGGTGCCTGACTTTCAAAATATAGGGAATAATTATTGTGGTCCTGTGAGTCTCAGCACTTCTGAGCTGCAAAACATTACTGGTATGGCTGAATACTGAGTCATACTATATGTTTGAATTGACAGCTTAAGTATTGTTCTAAGTAAGTCCTTGCCTTCGAAGCACAATACTGGATAGATTTCTCAAAATAATTATAAAAGAAAAAGAAAATAAAAGACAATGAAAAGGCAAAACTACTTCTTTTCAAAGGATTTGATACAAGAATGTAGTCTTGTGGTGTTGGAAATTGAACCCAGAGAGTCACACAGGCAAAGCAAGTGCTCTGGCACCTAATAAAGAAAATTTAAAACAAGTTAGCCAGCTCATTAAACATTTCCCCCAAAGTATCTAAGGTTTTCTCACAGAAAGATTTCTATGAAAATTTGAAAAGTATTCTTGTATCTATAAAATAAAAAGAACTGAAATACACACATTTTTTTCTTTTGAAATGGAATTTAAAATGTATCTATAAAAACAATCTAATTATGCTGGAAATTCTAATGATAGGATAAAAATGGTACAATAAAAAGTCCATTGTATTTTTTTCATGATGGTCATATGTTATTTCTCCTTTGATCTATTTTTACTGGCATCTCCATACCACCAAAATCCTCACTGCTCAGAAATAAAAGAATTCTGTCACAAGTTTGATTTCTTTCACTGCAGATACATGTCTTGTGGGAGGAATGGTAAATTTGGTGGCAATAGAGCTAACTCCTGGTCTGTGATTAGGAATGACTTCTAATGGTGCTCAGGAAACACAATTGGTACTGGAGATCAAATCAAGATTAGCTGAATGCTAGATTTGCATCTGAACTTCATTAAATCCTTGTAGCTCCTATCTTCTCTTTTATCTTCTATAAGTTTATAGATTTCACCATATTAATTCATAATAGTTGTCTTATGGGTTTTACATATGATATTTTCCCTTGCCAATAAAAAAAACAGAACAAGGTGTTTTCTCATGAAATATTTATGGTTCCTTATAAATGTTTATACTAACATGTGAAATTTTCAAAAATTGAATGAGTAATTTTGTTGATTACATGGAAATGCCAAAATTTCTTGCCAATATTTATTTAATAATCAATTGTTACTGCATCAGTTTGAAATAATTACACTCATTGCCAAGTACTTCTACATAAATAGGTGTATTTCTGAACTCACAATTTTCATTCATTCTTCTACTTGTCTATTTTGATGCAATAGCACACTATATTTTTTTAAACAGATATTTGGGGATGTGATAAAGTGATAAGTCTTCTCTCTTTCCCTCTCATCTTAGAATCGCTATAGTAATAATGCCATCACATTTTTAAATTATTTGTCAATAATGTAAATTCAGATAATTGAGAAATTGGGTTTATATAACTCCTCTCCCAGTTTCCTCTTCATATGGATAGTGTTAGCAAACTAATCAAATTTTTCTTTGTCTTTCTTTCATTGTTTGATTTGTTTTTGCCACACCCAGCTGTGTCTAGGTTTATTCCTGCCTCTGCATTTAGGGATTTCTTCTGGTGGTGGTGCAGCTCTGGGAACATATTAGGTCCCAGGAATTGAATCCAAGAGAGCAGCGTGTAAAGCAAGTGACTTCTCATTGTATTTTCTATCCCAATCTCTACTAATTAACTTGTAAGAAATCATACAGATAAGTTTTAAAAACTTTTATATGTCCTTATATTCTTGCATTTGTTTTCTAAATAGCTATTTCACAGTCTTAGTGCTTAATAAAGGGATTGCTTTCCACTATTATATGTGACTGTTAAATGTACTAACCAAAGAACATTGAACTTTATGAGTTAGATTTTAGTTAGTCCCTTTATGGATTACCTGCTTTTAATTTGCTTAGATAATGTAGGTAGATAACTGTATAATTTAAAAATAAAATAACTATTTTTTCTGATATTTAAAACTACTTCAGTATCTTGCTTGATTCAAATGATCAGAAACTCCAGTATTATTATGAATGATTATGTAGTAAAATTTACAATAATTGTTATGTAAATAAAATAAGCTTATGCTATACTTATTGGCATATCAAACCTTTTATTCTTATGTTATGCTTATTAGCATATACCTCCATATCCCTAAATGCCTCCAATTACATATACCTCCCTTAGGTTCATGGTTTCTAAGACATTTATGAATTTAGTTTTATCACTTAACAATCTAACATTAGCTGCTATTACATTTGGTCTTGTATTGGGCTCACATTCTCTTCTTTGCTTTAAAAATAAAACTACATTTTTGGGGGCCAGAGAGATAACACAGATGTAGGACATTTGCTTTGCATGAGACTAACCCCAGACGGATGGTGGTTTAAATTTCGGCATCCCCCATGTCTGCCAGGAGCAATTTCTGAGTGTAGAGCTAGGAGTAACCCCTGAGCACTGCCGAGTGTGTCCTAAAAAACAAAATAAATAAATAAATAAATAAAACTACATTTTATATGGCTATATGCACATATACATGTACAATGTATACATATGTAGATTTTTATATTTAAACAAAATGCATATTTTATGAAGAATATATTTTATATTACTAGAATATTCTTTCTTTTAGTACAGGCCATACCTTACATGTTACCAAGGCCACACATGTTAGTACTTCAAGTGCCTTAGATTTTTAGGAATTAAATTAAAAAATTTGCATATACTCAAATGCTTTCTACATTTGAGAGACGATTTCTGATATATTAAAGAATTTTTTATAATGAGGATAAAATTATATCTTAAAATTATATGCATTTATTTATTTATGTATATATTTTTTTGGTTTGGGGACTAAGTAGTGTTCAGGTTTTACTCCTGGTCTTTGTGTTCAGAGAATACTCTTGATGGGGAACCAGTGAACGATATACAGGAGGTTTTAACCTGAGTCTGCCAGATACAAATCAGGCAGCCTCCCTGTTGTATTATCTCTCCAGCTCTATCATTGATAGTTTCTAAGTTTTAGAGATAGCTTTATTGTTCTCTCATATTGTGCTATTCTTATTATATTCTCCTATTAGGAATTGAGGCTTATTAATACATTCAAAAAGTAGGACCAGAGCAGTAACATAGTGGGTAAAAAGTTTGCCTTTCACGTTCCCATCCCGAATTTGATTCCTGGAATCACATATGCTCCTCGGAACCTGCCAAGAGTGATTTCTGAGAGCCATGAGAAACCCTTGAGTGACGAGGATATGGCCCTCAAAACAAAATAAACAAACAGAAAGCTAAAGTCAGTAATGGTTCAAAAATCCCTTCCTCATGCCTATATTCATTGCAGCTCTATTTACAATAGCCAGATTCTGGAAACAACCAAGATGCCCTTCAACAGATGAGTGGCTAAAGAAAATGTGGTACATATACACAATGGAATACTATGCAGCCATCAGGAGAGATGAAATCATAAAATTTTTATATACGTGAATGTACATGGAATCTGTTATGCTGAGTGAAATAAGTAAGAGGGAGAAAGACACAGAATAGTCTCACTAATCTATGGGTTTTAAGTAAAATTAAATACATTATTGTAATAACTCCCAGAGACAATAGAGATGAGGGCCAGAATGACCAGCTCACAATATGAAGCTCAAAACAAAGAGTAGTGGTGCAGTTAGGGAAATAACTACATTAACTACTATCATGACAATGTTAATGAAGGAGAGAAGCAGAATGCCTGTCTCAAATACTGGTAAGGGTTGGAAAGGAGGGGGGGCATTGTTTGTGGGAACGTTGCACTGGTGAAGAGAGGTGTTCGGTTTATGACTGGAACCCAACTACAATCATGCTTGAAATAATGGTGCTTAAATAAAGTCTTTTTTTGGTTTATTTTTGTGGGGGGGGAGGGCCACACCCTATGACTCTCATGGGTTACTGCTGGTTATGCGCTCAGAAATCGTTCCTGGCTTAGGGGACCATATGGGATGCCAGGGGATTAAACCACAGTCTGTCCAAGGCTAGCGCAGGCAAGGCAGACACCTTACCGTTTGCGCCACCACTCCAGCCCCTTAAATAAAGATTTTATAATAAGTAAATAAATAAATAAATAAATAAAATAACTTGGATATTTTGTTCATATTTAATAACTAACCAAGTTATTTTATTTTGTAGCAAAAATGTTTTAAAATTAAAAATGTTTTAATTGTTCTCATCTCAAAATAATATTTAATTCAAAGACAGGGAGAAAGAGAGGGAAATGACTAGTTTCTCCTACTCTAATCCTTATACTACTGTCTGTTCTTTCAAGTAAACTTTATATTTCACTCTCTTTAGGTCAGAACTGGGAATATTAAAGACTAGGGGGAGGAGCTGGAGCAATAGTACAGCTAATAGAGCATGTCTTGCACACAGTCTGTTTCATCAGTCACTCCATAATTTCCCATTAAGCACTACAAGAAGTGATTCCTGACCACAGAGAAAAGAGTGAACTCTGACTTCAGCTAGATGTGACCTTCAACTGAAAATAAATAAATAAATAAATAAATAAATAAATTTAGTGTATAGGGAAATAATGAATTCATTTGTGGTTTATTCACCATTTTTCATCATGCATTTGGACCGTCTATATACTACAAAAGCTATGACATTACCTATCATGCACAGCTCTTATTCAATCTTTTAGTTTTACAGTATATAATTTGAAACATGTCTACCATCTGATAATAGATGACATCTATTTAGCTTCTGTATTCCCTGGCATCGCTTAAATGAACTCTCTCAGGTATATGCTACATATTTCTTTGCAATAATAACTCTCTTGGAAAGGAAATTTTTAACTTTACCCTTTGCTTTCTAAGATTTGGTCCTTTACTAGTTTTACTCCACTCACAGAAAATGCTTAAATCTGGAGTTGGAGCAGTGGCACAAGCGGTAAGGAGTCTACCTTGCCTGTGCTTGCCTAGGACAGACCACGGTTTGATCTCCCAGAGTCCCATTTGGTCCCTCAAGCCAGGAGCAATTTCTGATTGCATAGCCAGGAGTAATCCCTGTGGCCCAAAAGCCAAAAAAAAAAAAAAAAAAAAAAAAAGCTTAAATCCTTGCCCACTAACTTCAATATTTTCAGTATCAAAATGCTCTAGCCTACACCAGATTTCTTAAAGGTCATCTGAAGCTTTTTTTCTGCTAGAGAAAGTAAGGCAAATGATGAAATGCCACCAGATTCACGTAGAAGCATGTATGATGATTCAAATAAGCTGTTTTCAATTTTAAGTTTGTGCCAAGTTAAAACTTCCACTAAATTCACAATATCTCAGCATGTTCAGCAGCAATAATCTGCCAGCTATTGTTCCCCAACTTCACAGTTTCTGTTGAATTCCCAAGACAATAGTAAAATTTCCTTTTTATAGACTTATAAATTGACTTGGAAATATTCCTACTCATTTCTATGTTCTAAAGAATTTTTTTATAAGGTAGGAGCTATATATTCGTTTAGAGCTTAATATCACTTACTCTTGAAACAGCTGTCTGTTTTCTTTTAAATGAAGGCTATTTACTATTGATTTAATATACTCTGTGGTATTTTTCTGTCTGTTCATTTTTTCCAGTTTTAAAAATGTATAGCAGTAGGCTATATATGCATTTTTAGTAAATTGCATTTGCCTAAACAATTTTTGTTCTTTTACTATTTGGACTTTTCAAGTATTTTTTATTGAGAAAAAGCTAAAATATGTCTTTGTATGAACAAATAATTTGGGATATATATGTATTTGACTATTTAAAAATTTGATCTCTATTTATACTGTATTATTGATGTTGATCATGACTAGAATAAGATCAACTTTTGAGTCCATTTTTTTAAATGTGTATTGGCATACAATCATGTTTTGTATGTTTTATCAATGATAAATAATAATGAGGAAAGGGGATTATGTTTTAGGAAATAGAAATTTGACATATACTTACAAGATATGACTTCTGAATTGTGGTATATCTATTTTTAATCTATCATTTTTGTTTATATGTTTTTTGGTTTTGGGGTCATACCCACCAGCGCACAGAGATGTCTCTTGGCTCTGTGCTCAGAAATTGCTCCTGGCAGGCTCAGGAGACCATATGGGATACTGGGATTCGAACCATCATCCATCCACGGTCGTCTTCATGCATGGTAAACTCCCTACCGCTGTACTATCTCTTCATCCCCTCCCTCTAATCTTTCATTTCATCTATACTTTTCTAAAATTTGGGTGGCTATGTATTCAACAATGACAAATAACCATTACTTGGTTCAGTTCTCTTCTTTCTGGGTTAATATTTGTTCACATTAGCGCTGTAATAAGTAACACTTTGGGTAGGGCACTTGCCTTGCATGTGGCAGACCCAGGTTTGATCTCTAGCATCCCATGTGGTACCTTGATCCCCCCAGAAGTGTCTCCTGAACTCAGAGTCAGGAGTAATCCATGAGCACCACCAGGTGTGTCCCCAAAACACACAAAATATTAAACATGTATTTGTTTTCTTTAGAAATGATTCAAAAATAAAATTTAGTTGTAGTTTTGTATGTATATGTTTATGATAATAATGTGGCATTTTACATTTTACTGTATTTGGTGTTCCTTGCACTCAAAATAACAGTCAACTTAAACTATTAACATTTTGATATAGGCTTTTTCTTGGATCAACTTTCAGAAAACTTGCCTCTTTGAAAGATTTTTATTCTATCAAATTTGTAGTTGTTATTAGTAAGTTTAAAGGCATAATACTTAAAAGTGTTAAGCCTATTTCTCTGCCATGTTTACACTGTAAATGATTATTTTAGATCAGAATATAGTGGTAAAAATACCATCAATTGATATTTGAAAAATATATTTATTTTTTATATTTTTTCTGATTACATATCTGATATCAATACTTCAATCAATTTGATTTCAATCAAATTGAATTCCTTAATTTTAAATCAAAGTCCTTTATCAGAGGAATTCTATGACTGAGTTATATTTTCATTGCATGCTCTAGCATTTCTTGAGTTTCTTTGATTCTCTTGATATGAGTTTTCTTTAAATATTTGTGTTGTTTTCCTATCTATGACCTAATTTCTTTGTCTCTTCAGAAAGTAGCTCTTGTGCCCAGATCTGAGTTTACAACTTATCCTAACCTTGCATTTCCCATTTTTAATAGGGGGATTATAAAAATTAGTTATTATTGAAAAGTTATTTCACATAACATTAAACATTCTTTGTTTTCAATTGCCAGTTATTTAAGGTATTTTAATTTATAAATAATACCTACATACACACATATACACACAGAGAAATCTTCTGCTTGCATTCTGATACATACACAATTATCATTGTCATATTATACTAAATTTCATTAATATATATTAAAAGCATGGGTATGGATAAACCTTTAATAAAATTTTAGTTAATCACCTTATACTTATAAAATTCCTGGTAGGGTATTTATGCCATGTCAGCATTGCTCAGGGCCTTCCAAACACTTACTTTTACAACTTGAATTTTAACATCAGGAATAGAGTTCTCTTGTCCTGGTTTTATTTTGTAAACTCTCCAGTTTATATTGTATGAACTTGAAGATTCCTGTTTCACTTTATCTGAATATATTACCTTATACATTAAGTTGTCTCATGCACAGATAATACTTTGTTTTCCAAAGTAAATAATTATTTCTCTGTGTGTATGTTACTACTAATGGACTAGAGAGTATCACACATGATACATATGATACTGAGCTTTACCCAAAGTTCACAGATGATCAGTATTTTAAACTACCATGTAATTGGTTTTAGGACCTTGAAAAAGATAAAGAAAATACAGCTTATACCCTGTCAGATATCATATTTATTCCCTAATGCAATAGTAATTGATTTTTGTTCTATGGTTTTTATTAACAAATCTTTAGTATTTGACACGATAATAAACACTAGATAAACATTTGTTTAATCTGAATTATGAAAACAATCCCTGAAAACAACTAACAAAAAATTGATAATATTGCTCTATAACATGTCAGATTCTAAATTAGTCTAAATATATTTCTGATTCTATATTTTCTTTCTTCCTGGGAGGTGTTTCTAATAAAAATCTAAACTGCAAGTGTATTTTATTTCTCTTTAATAAAAACTAACTGAAAATTTGTTTTAGAAATGTGTACAGATGGGCCCGGAGAGATAGCACAGCGGCGTTTGCCTTGCAAGCAGCCGATCCAGGACCAAAGGTGGTTGGTTCGAATCCTGGTGTCCTATATGGTCCCCTGTGCCTGCCAGGAGCTATTTCTGAGCAGACAGCCAGGAGTAACCCCTGAGCACCGCTGGGTGTGGCCCAAAAACCAAAATAGAAAGAAAGAAAGAAAAGAAAAAAGAAAGAAAGGAAGGAAGGAAGGAAGGAAGGAAGGAAGGAAGGAAGGAGGAAGGGAGGGAGGGAGGGAGGAAGGAAGGAAGGAAGGAAGGAAGGAAGGAAGGGAAGGAAGGAAGGAAGGAAGGAAGGAAGGAAGGAAAGACAGAAAGAAAGAAAGAAAGAAAGAAAGAAAGAAAGAAAGAAAGAAAGAAAGAAAGAAAGAAAGAAAGAAAGAAAGAAGAAAGAGAGAAAGAGAGAAAGAGAGAGAGAAAGAGAGAAAGAAAGAAAGAAAGAAAGAAAGAAAGAAAGAAAGAAAGAAAGAAAGAAAGAAAGAAAGAAAGAAAGAAAGAAAGGAAGAAAGAAAGAAAGAAGAAAGAGAGAAAGAGAGAAAGAAAGAAAGAAAGAGAGAAAGAAAGAAAGAAAGAAAGAAAGAAAGAAAGAAAGAAAGAAAGAAAGAAAGAAAGAAAGAAAGAAGAAAGAGAGAAAGAGAGAGAAAGAAAGAAAGAAAGAGAGAAAGAAAGAAAGAAAGAAAGAAAGAAAGAAAGAAAGAAAGAAAGAAAGAAAGAAAGAAGAAAGAGAGAAAGAGAGAAAGAGAGAGAGAAAGAAAGATAGAAAGAAAGAAAGAAATAAATATAGAATGAAATAAAGAAAGAAATAAGAAAGAGATAAAGAGAGAGAAAGAAAGAAAGAGAGAAAGAAAGAGAGAAAGAAAGAATGAAAGAAAGAAAGAAAGAAAGAAAGAAAGAAAGAAAGAAAGAAAGAAAGAAAGAGAGAAAGAAAGAAAGAAAGAGAGAGAGAGAAAGAAATGTGTACAGACAACTGAATTGTATTCATTCAATAGCAACAATATAGTTGCATGTTTTAAGGAGAGGAAATCTGTAAATTAATAACTATGGCTAAAAAATATTATTGAACATTTATTTACTATTTTCCAGGAACTTAATTTCAAGATCACATATAGTAGTTTCTATTATTTACCCTCTTATAAAAAAGCTGCTGCATTAATAAATTAGAAGATGGATAAAATATTTATACATTTAATGTGATGAAGTCAATATTTAAGTAACTTTTATACACTATAAATAATTTTAATTTTTCCTATGATGTATTAATAATATTTTGTGTAAAAACATGTAAATTACTGAGAATATTTAATTTTTTTCTATTGTCTTGATTTCTCAAGCTGCAATAAATGTCTCAAATAAAGATGAATATAAAACAGATAAAATATATTGTTTTTTTATGTAGTTATCTTATTTGGTGAAAAGATATTGACACCATTATTAATAAATTCCTAATTTTATTATCTTAACAATTTTAAGATTCAAATCATATGTTTAAAAATGGAAATATCAGAGGCATGAAAATAAAAATTATTAGTATGTAACATAGTTGTCATTTGGGATGTAGTTGAATTCAAGTAAAAAATAATCATAATCATGAGAAACTGTTAGTACCACACTATGAAGAGAATCACCAACAAATACATAACATATGAATGAAAGAATTTAGATAATTTTTAGAGATGATTATGAAATTCATGTTAGAAAGTATTTCACATAAACTTAATGTTCTGAATATAGTAAATTATGATATATTTGATAACAAACACTTGCATATTTTAAAAGACATGAATTAAATGTGTATTTATAGAGCCTTATGCAAGGCCCTTGCTTTGCTGCAAATGATCCATGTTTAACTCCAGGCAATGCATATTTCCACCCCCACCAGCACTTGATCCTTGCCTTAGCATAAAACCAGCAGTAAATCCAAAGTAACAAAGAAGGGTATAGCTCAGAATCCAGTAATTAAGTAAATACATTTATAAATACTAAAGTTTTAAAAAGAAAAGGGAATGCTATCAATATGTTTCTTGAACTATTTCAGCACAACAGGTAAAATGTGTATTATACTAATACACATTTTTACAAATTAATACACATTATTATACACAAATTAATACACAAATTTATACACATTGATACAAATTCTAAAATGTTAGAGTGTATTGAAATTATTATATTGTTTCATTCGTAAATGTCTAGCATCCTTTGCTAGATTTCACATTTTAAAATAAACTTTTAGTTGATTAGCTAGAATTCAGAAGCCCTATTTATCTCACACATCTTTAGTATATTGCTTGTACTATATTTTAATTCTTTATTCATTTGTCCTTAGAGCACATAATAGTATGTTATTTTAAAATTTAAAATTTTCGGGCCCGGAGAGATAGCACAGCGGTGTTTGCCTTGCAAGCAGCCAATCCAGGACCAAAGGTGGTTGGTTCGAATCCCGGTGTCCCATATGGTCCCCCGTGCCTGCCAGAAGCTATTTCTGAGCAGACAGCCAGGAGTAACCCCTGAGCACTGCTGGGTGTGGCCCTAAAACAAAAACAAACAAAACAAAACAAAACAAAAATTTAAAATTTTTAGCTTAAATTTTGAACATACCATTTTATGGTATTAACGAACAAATACATATTCACATGAACCAATAACCAGTTTATCTCAGTAAAACTGGAATTAAATTAAGTTTAATATACTCAGGTACCTGTATAAAAATGTTAATATATTTTTATTTATAACCTAAATAAAATTAAAAATAAAAGCAAAAAAATATTAAGTAAAATTTCTGATGTGAGAGAACCACTTGTTCAAAGTACTTAGATTAATTTGAGTCCAGTACATGAGCTCTTTCTTGTATGTATATTTCTAGTATATATATATCCCTAGCATGTATATATACATACTAGAAAGTATATAAATATATACTAGTATATTAGAAGAAAGGCTATTTGATTCTATAATATATCATATATAATATTAATGTATCAAAATATTGATATATTTAATTTATATATTTATGAATTATTTATAATTAATATGTAATATCAATATATAATGATATATTATAAAATTGCCTTTCTTCTTACTCAGATAACTGATTTTCTGTGCCAGGTTATATTCCCCACAAGAATCATTTATTTAGTACTTAATTTAGTAATTAATCATTTAATTAGTAATTAATGAGGCAAACTTGCAAAATTTTATTTGATTATCTCTTAAATAACTTCAAATTCTAAAATTCTACTTGCTTATTGTTAAAAATAACTATATACTCTAAAAGGTGCAGTATGATAAATGTACAAAATAATAGTAATTTCTCACCTTGTGTTGAGCCTAAGAAATTCTGTGGAAGACATCTTTATGCTATTTATAATCCTGACTAATTTCTATTTTGCACCATCCAGTGTTTGGTATTAATGAACTTGAATGAAAAATAAGAAACTGAATTAAATTTGTTGGCACACTAGTTTTTTGCTACATTTATTTATAGGGGTTATTTATATAAAACTAACTTGCTCCATTTGAACTCAGAATGGTGGTGCTAGATAGGGTGACTTTAAAAGTAAAATTAAAAAAAGAAAGGAATACATGATATTAGAAAGTTTTCTTGGGGCCAGAGAGATAGCATGGAGGCAGGGCATTTGCTTTGCATGCAGAAGGATGGTGGTTCAAATTCTGGCATTCCATATGGTCCCCTGAGCCTGCCAGGAGCAATTTCTGAGTGTAGAGCCAAGAGTAACCCTAGTGCACAGCAGGGTGTGACCCAAAAACCAAGAAAAAAAAGAAAGTTTTCTTGAAATTATCTATATCTAATGGAGTAATAGTTAAACATGTACATATAATCTCAAAACTGCTAATTATTGTTCTATGAAAATATATGTATTTTGGAGAATATAAGTTTTTTCTATAAATATGTGTTTTTAAAAGAAAAAATACATTACAAGGTCAATGTGACTTTTCACAAATTATTCAAATTATTAATAACTTAATTAGTTTAGATTTTCAGTAATGCCTACCAAGATTAATTGGGAAGGACAAGATATTCCAAGTCTCAGTTGAAATGTGTCAATGATCTTGTGCAGTATTTCAATCATTGCATTAATTCCGTATACCATATGTCTTACACATACAGTCTTATTATAATATGACATCATTGTAAAGTTTGCAATTTAGGTTTGCAAATATAAAAATTAAACTCCAGAGCAAATATTATGTAAATGTTTACTGTTGGTAATAACTACTCTGCAACAATGTTAAAATGACTGTTTTTCTTCCAATCCTCAGAAAAACTAGATCAGAACTTCTCAGAATTTTACACACCAGCAGTTTCTCTTTTGCTCATTTTATGTGTCAGACCTGGATAGAAATGAAAACTATGTTGTACTGGGGCAACTGACAGCAACTCTTACATGCTACATACACATTTTGCTGGATTTTGTTCTATCACAGATAGATGTCTACCAGATCATCAGATAGCCATCAGATAGATGTGTAAGGTATAATAAATAAAAAAACATCTAAAATAAAATATTATGGTGGTATAAAAACTTTATTTGATTTCCTTTTCTAATTTAAACACCACGGATACAAGGTTGTTCATACTACATCATTAATTTTTCCCACAGATAACGTTGTTCATGATTGATATTCAATGGATAACAGCCTTCAGCATTGCTCATTTCCCAACACCAATGTCAACAGTTCACCTCTCACCTTCCCTAATGCTTCCCTCCAATTACCCTTCACTGCCTTCCTCTGGGCAGGCATTTTACTTTACTCCCTCCCTCCCTCCCTCCCTCCCTCCCGCCCTCACACCCTCCCTCTCTCTCTCTCTCTCTCTCTCTCTCTCTCTCTCTCTCTCTGTCTCTCTCTCTCTCTCTCTGATTCCCTCTTTTATTTTTGAAATTGTGGTTTGCACTGTTGATAATGTAGGTGTGCCATTAATACTTCCTATTAAACCCTTCTCTACTCTAACTGCATTCCCTGCTCTTTGCAGCAATCTTCCTACCATGGATTGATTATCCTACCTCATGTCTATTGTCTTTGGATATCATCTCCACAGTGTTTTTTATTTTTCTTATATCCTACAAATGAGTTGGACTATTCTATATGTATCAGTCTCCCTTTGATTCATTTTATTCAACATAATAACCTCTATATTAATCCATATATAAGAAAATTGCATCACTTCATTTTTCCCTAATGGATGCATAGTATTCCACTGTTTAGAAATACCACAGGTTCTTCAGCCATTCATTTGTTCTCGACACCTGTATTGATTCTGGATTCTGGCTATTGTAAGTAGTGCTATTATGAACATGGGAATGGAAAAGGCAGTACTGCATTGGGTTTTTATGTTCTTAGGGTATATAACCCTAGTAATGGTATTGCTGTTTCATATGGGAGCCCAGATTTCAGCATTTTGTGGAACATCTATATTGTTTTCCAGAACGGCTGAACAAGAAGGCATTCCCACCAGCAGTGAATAAAAATTATTTTTTCTACACCAGCATTGGTTGTTCTTTGTGATATGTGCCAGTATTTGCTGCATCAAATAATACCTGATGCTGTTTTTATTTGCATCACTCTGATGATTAGTGAGGTGGAGTATTTTTGTTTGTTTTTGGGTCATTGCTGGTGGAACTCATGAGTTACTCATGGCTCTTTACTCAGAAATTGCTCCTGGCAGGCACAGGAGACTATTTGGGATGCCAGGATTCGAACCAAGATCAGTCCTGGGTCAGCCACTTGCCAGGCAAACACCCTACCGCTGTGCTATCTCTCCTGTCCCTGATGTGGAGGTTTTTATGTGCCCTTTACCGTCTGTATTTATCCTTTGAGGGAATGTCAGTTCATTTCTTGTACCAATTTTTTGATTGAGTTAGATTTTTGTTTTTGTTAAGTTCTGAAAGAACCTTATATAACTTAGTATTAGCACTTATCAGATGAGTATTGGGTGAACAGTTTTTCTTATTCCATGAATGGCCTTTGTATCCTACTTACTGTCTCCATTGAAGTGGAGAAGCTCATCATTTTACATTAGTCCCATTCTTTTTTTTAATCTCTGCTTCCAGTTGCTTAGGAAATGTGTTTCCTTCTTGAAGATGCTTTTAATTTCAATATTGTGGAGTGTTTTGCCTGTCTTCCTCTGCATACCTTATTTTCAGGTCTGATATCAAAGTTTTTCATCTATTTGATTTGACCTCTGTGAATATTGTTAGAGGTCTGAGTTCAAGTTTATGAATGTAATTGACCAGTTTTACCAACACCACTTGTTAAAGAGGCTTTCCTTGCTCTCTATATACTAGCATCTTCAGTCACTAGGTGTAGTGAAGTTCTGCATAGTTTTCACATTGTAAACTTGGTTCTATGGTACTGATATTAAGTTTTGTGGTACAGCCCCTTGAGTGGAAGAAATGTGGAATTGTGAAGCACAACTGAATACGTTCATCCTACTGGTCTAACATGCTTTAATTTAAACTTTTCCCCAACAAATTCCACCCACAAATGAAAGGGAGCTGTGTCTGTGTTCACATATCAGAGATTCAATTCAAACTGGATCATTTTTAATTCAATCTCTGACCATTGTTATGGCCACTCTTGCTGATCTCTGAAAATTAAAAAAAAAAACTTAAGAAATAACTGGATTTTGAATTTCTGGATGTATTTCCAACAATGAAATAAGATGAGTTTATGAGTATCTAATATTTTAAGACTGGCTTTTAATTTTAGTTGAATAAAACTTAATCTCCAGAAGCAATTTACCTTAAAAAAGTAAGGCTTTCACTTTTATGCCTTTAATCCCACAAGAATTATTATTCATTATTTTAGATAAATCTTTAGACTAAAGAGTTTTAGATGTCTGCTTCACCTTTACCTTAACCTAATAAACACTTCAAAAGTTACTTGGATAATGAACCATAAAGAAGAAAATAATCAGTCCTTTTGTTTATTCTTTAAGTAATCTGATCAAGGGTATAGATTCCAGACTATAGGGAAAATAGTTTCCTTGTGCATTAGATTATCTGAGGGCCAAACTTAGGTCACATGGAAGTACCTGACTCCTTCTATACTGTTCCTTTATCCCATAAAATACTACTAAATATAAATTATTTTCCTCATAATGAAATTATTTATGCAACATTTGTTTAGCCACATGTAAATAGAAACCCAAATAGTTTCTTTGTCTCCTATGAATAACTAGAGATCAGAATATTAGATATTAAACGACTATCACAATTGGTAATAAAGCTAAATCATTATTTGTCAAAAGCCCTCAAAGGGCAATATTCTCATGAAATTCATTAGTTTATTTTCAGCATTAAAAGTGTTACCATAGAAACACATTATGGCAATATACATTCTCATACTTTGGAAATGTAGAGCCACCTTGTTCTTTGGAAATATAGAGTCACCTTGAAATGTAGAACATGTGGCTTTTATAAGACATACTCACATTTTCCATACTCTGATACAAAATATTCAAAAAATGAATATGTGCGGTCTTCCTTTTTTATGAACTCATTGTAACTGAGTAGTACATTGATACCACAAAAATAATAGAAATTAGTTTACTCAAAGTCAGAGGCATATTATCAGCCAGGTACTCTGAGTTATTAAACCTTAAAGGTAAGATATTTTACAAATATCATTTATAGTTATATATAACTCTATTTAAAAATAACTTATTTTGGTGCCGGCAAGATAGCATGGAGGTAAGGCAATTGCCTTCCATGCAGAATGATGGTGGTTCGAATCCGGGAGTCCCATATGGAACCCTGTGTCTGAAAGGGGCTATTTCTGAGCATAGACCCCTGAGTGCTGCAGGGTGTGACCCAAAAACAAAAAAAAAAACCTTAATTTTTATTAATGTTATAAATTGAAGTTACATTTATTTGATTTTTAAAGATGTTTATTTTATTCTATTACTTTTGATTTCTCTTATTTAGGTTATAAGCAATTATTTTATTTAAAACATTTTTCTTTATTTTTACAAAAATCAAATATATGCATTCTAAACTTTAAAACAATCTGTAATTTAAAATAATAGTCTCTGGAGGTCAGAGACACATGAACTTGGTCATGGAGGCCAAAGAGACACATTAACTTGAGGTTGTACATGCTTTAATAAAAGAAAACCCACTCTAATGCTGACACACATTAACATATTCTGAGCTTCTCCAGTGTGACTCTCTGCCCCAACAAATTCAAGGAATTGTCATTGGGTACTTTTAAGTGTACCCCCCACCTCAAAAACTTTAGGGGTATTGATGTTTGGGACTGAATAATTAGCATGGTGTTAAGGTTTGTATCTTGTATACAGCTGGTACTTGTTTAATCTCAGACATCACCTTTGGTCCCTCAAGCATTTTGTTTTTGCTGAATATTGAACCAGGTATAAGCCTTGCACATGTCTATGGAAGACCTGAAACCAAAATAACAATAACAAAACAAACAATATCATCAAAAAACAATGGCATAATATGCTAAAGATAATAGGATTCTAAAATGTAACCAAATAAAGATCATAAAAATGTTACCCTTATATTCTTAAATTTTGATCCCCATTATTTTGTGAAAATTGCCATTCTCTGGTTACACAGGGAAAATTGATAACGTTACATATACTTGGTAAATTTAAGCTTCAATTAATTATTAAAAATTCTGTGATTAGAAATTTCTAAACTATTAATCATTTGGAGATATTCAAGTAGCAAAACAAATGCCGTCCTGGGCCCTGAGATGATAAGTGAATACCGTTTTCCCAAAGGTGATGCTCATTTTTTAAACACTTTTGCACCATCCCCCAGTTCTTTCTATTATTGATGGTTGGGACTGCAGAAAACTGCAGTCCTATGTGCTTTTTGAGATTCGTCTCAGGATTTAATGAAATCTCAGGGCCAACAACTGAGTTCCTGTCCCAGTGCCAATCCCATTCTAGTGAGTTGGGATTGTCACTCTCACACCTCAGTTCTCTGTATGGGGCGATCACATCTGGTAAATGGATGATATTTTTGAAACTTAATTTTAGAGGAAAAAAAAAAAACTGCTCAATCCCGTGTCTACCTACAAGCTTTGTATTCTTTTTTTTTTTTTTTTGGTTTTTTTTAAATGAAATTTATTTATTTATTTATTTATTTATTTATTTATTTATTTATTTATTTATTTTGGTTTTTGGGCCACACCCTGTGACGCTCAGGGGTTACTCCTGGCTATGCGCTCAGAAGTTGCTCCTGGCTTCTTGGGGGACCATATGGGACGCTGGGGGATCGAACCGCGGTCCGTCCTAGGCTAGCGCAGGCAAGGCAGGCACCTTACCTCCAGCGCCACCGCCTGGCCCCCAAGCTTTGTATTCTTAGTGGCTATATCAGTCAGAAATACTCTCTCCATTCACTTTTCCTTTAAATTCTCTACAGAAGATCCCTTGTATTAAAACAAAAAATCTACATTTATTTCACCCAATACCCACAGTAGAAACTTAATTTATTTATGAAATAAATGGATGATAAAACAGTAGAATCTAAACTTCTACCTCAGTAGATATGTCAACACTTTTCCATCTCTCTAACGCAGTGTCCGTATATACAGACAAATGGCTGATTAATTTTGAGAATACACAATGCATTGCTTAAGATGCTGTTAAGTGTCTAATTTTTGTTTCAGCAGCCTATGCTTTTACATTCTACACATAAGACATTATATGTATTTAGATTATTAAAAATATACTAAAAGGGGCCAAAATGGTGGTGCAGCGGTAAGTAGGGTGTTTGCCTTGCATGCAGCTGACCTAGAATGAATCGCGGTTCAATCCCCTGATGACCCATATGGTCCCCCATTTTGGAGTGATTTCTGAGCACATACCCCTGAGCTTCACTGGGTATGGCTCCCAAACAAAACAAAACTATATATATTGCTGCTTCTCAGCTCTTACTGGACAACCAAATGCTAATATTCAACTTCAAATCATTGAAACATTTTAACTCAAAATATTTCATTTAAAGCATTTATGATTGAAAATGTAGAGAACATCCTGAGTTCAAAAACATTTAGTCAAGTATTTAGGAAACCATGGAAAAATAATTTTCTTCTCTTAAATATATAGACATTTCACTCAGGTTGACCATGTAGTAGATATGAAAGACTAGTTTTATCAACCTCTAGAAGGAGTGAACCACAAAGTGGAAATCAGGATAGATTCAATCTTTGGATTTTGACCATCAAATAAGACTGCCTTATTAAAAATTTGTCAAGAAGACAGAATCAGTAAAAGCAGAGGTCTCAAAAAATTATTATTGACAGTGGATACTAGCAATTCCAAATATTGGAAACAGATTTTGTTTGTTTTTGGGTCACACCCGGCAGTGTTCATGGGTTACTCCTGGATCTACACACAGAATCACTACTTGCAGCCTTGGGGGGAATCATGTAAAATACCAGGAATTAAACCCGGGAAGTCCTGGGTTGGCCATGTGCAATGCAAACATCGTACTGTGTGTTATTATTTGGTAGTCTGGCCCCTGGAAACTTGTTTTTTATTTTATTCTGGTCCACATCCAGATGTTTAAGTAACTCCTTGCTCTGCACTCAGAGATTACTCCTGGTGGTTTTTGAGGACCAGATGTTATTCATGCATTAAACCTTAGCAGCATACAATGCACACCACCTTTCTATTGTACTATTTCTATACTCTGAACCCACACCATAATCCTGTGATTAAATTTTGTATTTTCAAATAAAATAAAGGTTATTTTCATGGCTTTTCAATTATTTGGATGAGTCCTATTGACACTATCAGTAAAAGTCCATTACTAGTTACAGAGTGGTAGAATTTGATCAGATCTACCAAATAACTTCTAGCTTGATTGAATAATTAATTATCGTAGCCTGATCACTTTGTTCATATAACTAATTATCAAAGATACCTGCAAATTTGTGAAGATCTAAGTTATTTGTAAACATTCTAGGAAAAACTTCCACTAATTTCCATTAAAAACTGGTAGATATAGGACCAGAGAGATAGAATAGAGGATATAGTAAGCTTATTCAACCTGAGCTACACAAACTCTGTGTGTGCAAAGACTAGTAAGCTACCCACCACTATTCCCAGAACCTTCCATGCAGGCCCTACCTTCCTTTCAGGAACTTTTCCCTACATACTGTACTACTGTTTCCTAAATTATCCAAAACCCTAGACCCAAACCAGTGCTACTTTCTATTAAAAGTCAGTTCTATTTTTTTTTTAATTTTTATTGACACCATTGTGAACTACAAGTCTTTCACAGTTGTATTTCAGGCATATAGTCACAGTGATTTAGGGCCATTCGTATCACCAGTGTTGAACTACTCCCTTCACTATAGTTCCCAGCATGCATCCCATACAACTACTCTTAGCCCCCTGGGCTATTAGTGCAACAGGACCATTTTTTGTTTAGCTTATTATAAGTTTGGGTCACTTGATTTATTGTCATTGACTAAAGTTTGGGTATTTATATCTATTTGTTTTTATTTGTATTTCTTCTTTGAAAAAGTTTCTGTTTATTTTTCTCCCCATTCTTTGTTAGGATTGAGTATTTTTGTTGTTGTTTGCTTTTTTTCCCTGTAAAGCTCTACCAATAACTTTATATATCTTGGAGAAAAATTTTTATTGGGTAAGAGCTGGGAAAATAATTTTCCAGTTTATGACATGCCTTTGTCTTATGGTCACCACTTACATTGAGGTGCAGATGTTTGGTTTAATGTACTCCCATTTATGCTTTCCTTTTCTTGGTGAATAGTAGAATTTCATTCTTAAAGTTGCTTCTAGGTTCCATGTCTACCTATGTTTGCCTCTATATAACTTATCTACTCAATCTAATAGCAAGGTATTTTTTCATTTTGATTTAATTTTGATGTACAGCATTAGAAAGGCTCTATTTTGTGCATTTATTGAAAATGAACTAACCATATACATCATGGCTTGTCCAGGGAGTTTTAATTATATACCATTGATGAGTGAGCATACTAATACAAGTACCACCATTCATTTTTTAAGGATAATGCCTTTGTAACATAGTTTGAAGTTGGGGAATGCGATGCCACCAATCTTTTTTACCCAAGGATAGTTTTGGCTATTTGACTATTTGGGTAAGGGGGGTGCTAATATTACATATGAATTTCAGTGGTATTTGCCTTATCTCTTTGAAAATATAGCATGAGTTTACTTAAATATAAAATCTACCATATAACTACAAAATACTTTTGGGAGTATTGAGATTTTGAGAATGTTCATCCTCCTAAACCATGGGAATAGATTTATTGAAGTGGAGTTTTGTAGTTTCTCTTTATATAGTTTTTCACCTTTTTAGTTAAACCAATTCTTTTTATTAAGAACAATTTTTTCTTTATTTAAACATCTTGATTACAAATATGATTGTGATTAGGTTTTAGTTATGTAAAGAACACCCCCCTACACCAGTGCAACATTCCCACCACCAATGTCCCAAATCTCCCTCCATCCCACCCCACCCCCACCTGTACTCCAGACAGGCTTTCCAGTTCCTTCATTCATTCACACGATTATGGTAGTTCTCAGTGTAGTTATTTCTATAACTGCACTCACCACTCTTTGTGGTGGGCTTCATGAAGTGAGCTGGAAGTTCCAGCCCTCCTCTCATTGTCTCTAAGGATTGTTGCAAAGATGACTTATTTTTCTTAAAACCCATAGATGAGTGAGAATAATCTGCGTCTCTCTCTCTCTCTCTCTCTCTCTCTCTCTCTCTCTCTCTTTTTCTCTCTCTCCCTCTAACTTATTTCACTCAGCATGATAGACTCCATTGTACATCCATGTATAGGAAAATTTCATGACTTCATCTCTCCTGATGGCTGCATAATATTCCATTGTGTATATGTACCACAGTTTCTTTAGCCATTTAGCTGTTGAAAGGCATCTTGGTTGTTTCCATAGCCTGGCTATTGTGAATAGTGCTGCAATAAATATAGGTGTGAGGAAGGGGTTTTTGTTTTGTATTCTTGTGTTCCTAGGGTATATCCCTAGGAGTGGAATAGCTGAATCAAATAGGAGCTCAATTTTCAGTTTTTGGAGGAATCTCCATATCTTTCCATAGAGGTTGGACTAGATGATATTCCCACCAGCAGTGGATAAGAGTTCCTTTCTTTCCACATCCCTGCCAGCACTGATTGTTCTCATTCTTTGTGATGTGTGCCAATCTCAGTGGTGTGAGATGGTATCTTATCATTGTTTTGATTTGCATCCCCTGATGATCAGTGATGCGGAGTATTTTTTTCATGTGCCTTTTGGCCATTTATATTTCTTTTTTTTTTTTTTTACCAAAATTTCTGTTAATTTCTTCTCCCCATTTTAATGGGATTAGATGTTTTTCTCTTGTAAAGTTCTGTCAGTGCCCTGTATATTTTGAATTAGCCCCTTATCTGATGGGTATTGGGTGAATAGTTTCTCCCACACGGTGGGTGGCTTTTGTATTTGGACACTATTTCTTTTGAGGTACAGAAGCTTCTCAGCTTGATGTATTCCCATCTGTTTATCTCTGCTTCCACTTGTTTGGAGAGTGCCGTTTCCTCCTTGAAGATGCCTTTAGTCTCAATGTCATGGAGTGTTTTACTTATGCGTTGTTCTATATACCTTATGGTATCAGATTTGATATATAGGTCTTTAACCCATTTGGATTTTACCTTTGTACATGATGTTAACTGGGGGTCTATGTTTGCTTTTTTGCAAGTGGCTAACCAGTTCTGCCAGCACCACTTGAAGTTTTCTCTTCTCCACTTAGGACTTCTTGCTCCTTTCTCAAAGATAAGGTGATTATATGTCTGGGGAACATTGTCTGAGAACTCAAGCTTATTCCACTGATCTGAGGGTCTGTCTTTATTCCAAAACCATGATGTTTTGATAACTATTGCTTTGTAGTACAGTTTAAAGTTGGGGAAAGTAATGCCTCCCATTTTTCTGTTCCCTTGGAGTGGTTTAGCTATTTGAGTGCATTTATTGTTCCAGATGAACTACATAAGTGTTTAATCCACTTCTTTGAAGAGTTTCGGGTATCTCTAGAGAGATCTCATTAAATCTGTACAATGCTTTGGGGAGTATTGTCATTTTAATGATGTTAATCCTGCCAATCCATGAACAGGGTATGCAGTTAAACCAATTATTATGTATTTAAATTTTTTTTTTTGCTTTTTGGGACATACCCAGTGACACTTAGGGGTTACTCCTGAATTTGTGCTCAGAAATTATTTCTGGCTTGGGGGACCATATGGGACGCTGAGTGATATCAAACCTCGGTCTTTCTTATGTTAGCAGATGCAGGACACTCTACTGCTTGTGCCACTGCTATGGCCCCATTAAGTACTTAATTTTTGAAAGTACAATTGTTAATGGGAATTTTTTAGATCTGTCCCTTCTATTTCATTATTCACTTACAGAAAGTCCATTGGGCTTTTACAGATTCATTTTATAGCTTGTCACTTTACTATACAAATCTATTGTTTCCAGAAGCTTTCCTATATGGGTATCTTTAAAAGCTTGCCAAATTGCTATAGACAGTACTTCCAAAAGTATGTTCACTGAGTAGAAGTGAATATCCATTTCTCCTGCCTAATTAAAGACATTTCGTTTTTCCCCATTGAGTATTAAGTTTTCTGAGATTGTGGTAAATGGTTTTGACTATTTGAGGAAAGTGACTTCAATTTCCATTATATTGAGAATATTATCATGAATCATTGCTGGATCTTGTCAAGTGTTGTAACTGAATCTATATACATATATATTTACTATATATTGACAATTATATATATTGATATGGCGGAATATATTGATTGAACCATCCTTATACTCAGGGATAAATCCCACAGATGATGGTTTATAAGATTTTGGATAACGTGTTAGAGAAATGCTAGTGTTTTATTTAGGATCTTTGCAGTTATTTTCATCAAGAACTTTGGTCTGTAATTCTCTCTTTATTCTGTCTCTGGTTGCTTTTGGTATCAAGATGATGTTTGCAACTGTTTATGAGAATTTCTTCAGTTCCCTGGGAATCCCTAAAAGGGCTGACAGTAAATCTTATTTAGAAGCTTGAAAAAGTTAACTGGTAAATCTATCTGTGCTGTATTTATATTTGGGCAAGACTTTTTATTACATTTCCATCTCCTTGACAGATCTGTTCAGATTGTACTTATCTTATTGGTTCAAAGCTTAGAAGTTCAAGAATTTATTAATTTCTTCTAGATTATCTCTTTTGTTGGCATAAAGATTTTTATAGTAATCCCTGGTGATCGTTGGAAGTTCAGTAGTAACTGTATTTGTGTTTAAATTTATGTGGTAATTGTCTTGATGCCTTCCTATTAATTTCTAATTTAGTTCATTATGGTTCTATCTTTTTCTCTCTTTGCATATTATGCTTCATGTTTTATTGATCTTGTTTAGCTTATAAAAAACAACTCTTTGCTTTATTAATATTTTGGAGGTAGAGAGGGAAGAAGAGTGAGGGAAGGAAGACGAGAAAGAAGGAAAGAAGGAAGAAAGGAAATAAGAAAGTTAAAGTTTTCCAGTGTCCATACATAAATGCTTTTCTTTTGTTGATTTTTTTCCCTTGGATTATTCTTAATAGAACTCCAGGTACTGATTGCATCAAGATATAATTGAAAGTCATTTTGATATTACTTATTTGTTAAATCTATAAAGTACTTATTTCAAGTATTTTCATATTTGCTGATAAGCTAGAACTTGATCTTATATTTGTAGGGTCAATTAATGCACATTGTTATTATGAATATGCATTTATTTATTTAAGAACCATTTTAAAATCCTTCAGTGTTAATGACAGAGAAAATCATAGTGTCAATAATATGTGTTGGGAATTTCTTTAAAATACTTAATTTGTTAGAGAAAACAACTATATATCCAAAATTAATAGGGATTTTATTGCTGGATGGTTTCTACTGACATTTTTTCCTTAGGTGAGTGTGAATGTATGTATCAGTGTGTATCTCTCCTGTCATCAGACTTTTGAAGGATATATTTTAAAGTTGCATAAAATGTCAGGATAGTACAGACAGTAAGGCAATTGCCTGGCATGCAATCAACACAGGTTCAATCTCCAGCACAGCATATGGTCCTCAAATCATTGCCAGCATTCTTCCTTGAGCATTTCTGGGTATGGCCAAAAAACTAAAAGGAAACAAAAATCCCACATCAAGTCATATATTGTCAACAATATGAAATAAATCGATACATCAAATAAAAGTAATTAACTACAGTACCTAGTAAAGGCTTACTCTTTTTTCTCTAAGAATAAATATCATTGCACATAACAAAGAATCAACCATCATCATGTCTCTCTCATTAAATTTATTTTGTACCAATACACATTGCTTATTTGTTTTGTTGATTTATTCTTTCCTCTTCTGAAAAGTTCTTTTTTAGAAAAGATAATGCTAATTTTTAGAAATATGTTCTTTTTATTGTTCGGTAGTTATATTGTCTTGAAAAAGTATAATAGAGTTTTTACAAAAGAGCAGTTCAACATAATCCAATTTGCTATGGGAATCAAATTTCAGAAAAATGGGGAAAATTAAAGTACAAATTAATGTTACTCTCTTTCTAGTTCTCTGTTGCATTTTACAAAAATTATTCCTGAGACCATTAAGATCTGTGTGTAAAATTTTTTTGCCTTCCAAAAGAGAATTAAAATGAGTGGTAGCAAGTATAATAATCTGTATATGTTATTATGGTTATTTTTGTCAAGGATATATTAAGTTAAATGATAAAAGCAAAAATAAATCGCCATAAAACAAGGTATAATGCATAAATCACATACCATTATTTTCTAGTTGTTATATAAACTAGTTGTTAAAATATAATAAATACCAACCCTAATTTTTTTTCTGAAACGAGTATTAAATTAGATTAATTAATTAATTAATCATTAGAGTATTAAAATTCATGACTGGTTCTTGTTTTTTTTTTCTTTTTTTTCTTATTTTTGTTGTTGTTGTTGTTGTTGTTTTTGGTCACACTCGGCAGCTCTCAGGGGTTTTCCTGGCTCTAAGCTCAGAAATCGCTCCTGGCAGGCTCAGGGGACCATATGGGATGCTGGGATTTGAACCACGATCCTTCTGCTTGCAAGGCAAATGCCCTACGTCCATGCTATCTCTCTGGCCCCAAGACTGTATATTTCTTAGGATTTTTTTTTAACTATACCTTTCTCAGGAAAGAAAGTAAAACCTTAGAGTTAATGCTGACCAGATTTACCTATTTTAAATTTATTAGCATAGATAACTAACACTTTATATACCAAAGCAAATTTCCAAAAATAGAGGTTGACATTCTACTACAGAACTCAATAGAGCTTTTTTTTATGTTTACCAATTTTATTTTATTTTCCTTTATTTGTGTTATTTTAACTTAGTTTTTAGTTTAGTTTAGTTTGAGAGTCACACCCTATAGTATTCAGGCTCAGTACTTAGGAAATACTCCTATTGGTGAACAGGGGCCCTATGGGGTGTCAAGGATTAAGACCAAATTTGCTATTTGCTATTATAGTGTTCCCCACACACTATACTTTTGTTCCTGCCCTTGTTTTTTACATTTTTGATGAAAGCTATATTTGTAATATCACATATCAATCTTTGTCACATGTGTATATTTGTGTAGCCACCTTTTAGTCAGAATATGGGGTTATTCCATCATTATGGAGACACAACTTTATGGCATCAAAGATACATCCCTTTACCCCAAATTCCTGTTAATATCATCTATTTTTCATCACTGAAATTTTATTTCAAAATGTAATGTTAAATGTAAATAATAAATAAAAATGTATTAAAATGGAATATAACCTTTTAAAATGTTTTTTTTAAAGCAATGATATGTTCTTGTGATATAGCTCTTTGTGAATATTATAGTTTCTCTTATTGCTTGAATTATTCCCTTTAAGTTGGATGTATCACATCTTAAATTACTATTCACTTTTGAAAGGACATTTGAGTTATTTTCAGTCATGGGTTTTCTACACAAAATTGCAAAGAGCATTTGTTCTTTTTTGAGTTGACATAAATTGTCATTGCTTTAGAATAATAATTACATTTAACACTTTAGAAAAATGAAATTATTTTCTGCTTTTAAGTTTCACAGTACCTTTAAAACAGTTATTTGGATAGCTTATAGTTGTTAGTTTATTTTTATAATATAATTGGAATCCTAGATAATTGATATAGAAAGTATATAATATATTTAAAATCTTAATTCATTTTAATTCACTCACATATTACATACATAATATTTAAAACAATCACAAAATATAAATAACTTAGAAAAACTAAAGATTATATCTAGAATTAAACTATTCTGAAAGCGTACTTTCTAAAGAATTTAAGCATACTTATTAATGTTTTTAGCAGTATCTTTGATGTCTGCATGTGTTATATTGCCATGTCAGCTATCTTGTTTTTGGTATTAAAAATATATATAATCATTTCCTAAAATGAAAGCAATTTTATTCTGAGAAATTTTGTTTAGATACAGGAGAAATAGCACAAATCATCATTGGTTAATTTATGCAATGTCACCTAACAGAGAATTGATTTTGAGGGCTGAATGAACAACATAAAAACAAAGTGTCCTAAAGGAAATGTTGACTAACATCATTTGTTTGAGTCAGATTTCTTCACAGAAATGCACAAATAAATTGTATTTTATTTGACACCGTCAAATTTTGTTAGGCACTGTTATATCTTAAGGGGAAAGTACTAAAAAAACATAGATTCCAAAGGTTATTGAAGGAAAGATTTTGAACGTGGTTGATTACACTAAGTCCTCATTAGAGAAGCAGGACACTTCAAGAGCAATCAATAGACTCAGAGTAATGAAATCATTGTGCCTATATTCACAGAAGGATTAAATGGGGATAAAATTTCACTGTTTTGCAATAATCATTTAGTATTTAAAAGTTAAAAACTGAAGAGTTATGCAAAAATACCACACAATTACACTATTGGTAGTTAATGGAAATTATTAGAATGTCATTTACAGTTGTTGCTTCAGTCCACCAAATTTTATAAATTTAGACATGGAAAAGGCCCTAGAGAGATTCCAAATCAAATTGAATGCTATTTATTAGAAGACTGAAAATAATGTCATATTACATTGATTTTAAAATCCATAATTAAGAAGTAGTAGTTCATCTGAGTTATCATTATAGCACCTTGACAAATTTATTTCTCTGTGTCTCAGCTTAGTAGTTTGCCAAAGAAAGAAAATAGCTATATGTTTAGCACTATTGTGGATTTAGATGTGCAAATATATGTCAAAGATTAAGAAAAACATCTGGCAAGAGGAAATATTATATAATTATCAATGTCTGTCATTATTATTTCAAATCATCACATTAACACAGGATACTGATATTGCAGAACCAGATCTAACTTTTTGCTATGTCAGACAAGAAGCTTATAATATAGTTGAAATCTATTTTAAGACCTTGACAGCAAGCAAATTTTAGAACAAATTATTTTAACAAATTTTCAGCAATATAACTAATGTTTCTCTTCAATTTTCATTAGAGTTTTGTGACTTACAATACTGTGAATGGTTATATTTTAACCATATGATGTTCTAAGTTCACTCCCACATCTCACATCTCTTATGTGGTAAAGTGTACTAGAGTGTCTCTTTTTTATTTTTTCCACCGATGTCTCTAAGTGCCCTTCTAACCATCTTATCTGAAAACTCAGTTTTGTTGGACAACTATCAGAATCTATTCTAAGAGATCACATTTTATTCCCTTACTGTTCTTCATATACAACATATAAGAACCAAATATGCATTTGTCCCTCTATTTTTTGTATTGAGGCCACACCTTGTAGTACTCAGGGATTCCATCTGGCACTGAGCTTAGGTATCAGTCTTGGTGAATCTTGCTATACCAAAGGAAGTGCTGGAGATTGAGCCTGTGCTGGCCACATACAAGATCTTACCTATTACCTATTTTACTATCTGTCAAGACTCATTTCTCTCCTTCTAACTCACTTTTCTCAGCACAATACCCTTTAAATATATTCAAGTAGCAGAAAACTGTAAAAACGATCTCTATTATGTCTTAGTAGCATTTCATTGTGTATGCATACAGCAGTTTGTTCATTAATCTGTTTGTATGCACTTAGATCTTCGCTACTGTACTGGAAATAGTGCTGCAATGAACATAGGAGTGCACCTATCTTTTAAAATACATGCTTAAACTATTTTAGTGAGCCCCTTTATATATTTTCTATGTCTAAATTCTACACAACATTTAACATTAACAGTTGTTGGACTAAACAGGATAAAAGAGAACCATTGGACTGATAACCAGTATTGGTGTACTGATTGCTGGCATTTGGTTTAAAGCATGTGCCAGAAATCAGTAATTAGGGACACTGAGAGACATACATTTACTGTGGACCATGATCATGAGTCAGAAATCAGTAGCAGGCATACCACAAGTAACAATGGAAATAAGATAGCAAACTGGTATGAAAATAAAGCTGAAATTAATTCTACTTCTGAGAAAACTGATTTAGCAATTTCAATCTTTGGAGTTAGCAGTATCAGCATGTCTTAAATATATGATAAAATAAAATGCACTCATTTGTGGGTATATAGCTAGATCTATAACTAATCTACAACCATTGAATTTAGCAGATCTAAATTTAGAAGTGCAAGAGGAAAATTCACATACTATATAGAATTGGATTACTGACTACAAGAGGAAGAGTAACTTCTATGTTCTGGGGAGTCAGGAGAAATCAAAATGAGAACTGGATCGAGCTAGTTATTCCACAGAGTGGCTGACTCAAAGGTTGACAATTCTTAATATAGAAAGATTATGGAGGTGCAAAATTCAAGAAGTTTGTGAGATGACTCAAAAATTGAATCTTTAAAAGCATGTTCTAAAGGATAGAAAACTCTGAACTACAGATAGGCATGCTGAGCATTTGGTTCAATAACTTCCTTTTCTTGCTAATTTCCAGGATTCTTTGAGTGATGCCACTTACTTTCTAAGACATACTTGGTGCTGATACGAAGGCAAGAGTCGAACTTCATCAGCATCCTGGGGAGATTCACTTTCAAAGTAACCACATTTTTTATAATTTTTGTATAGCCATCCTGATAATCTTAATTACTTTCAAAAGAGTGTCTGTGTATTTTCATTTTGCCTGGAACTTAAGATTACATAACTTATTTTGTCCCTAATGTTTTGAACTGTGAGGCAGGATTTTTTCTTGCTATACAAAAAAGCTCTCTTGCATTAACTAATGCCAATATAGTATTGAAAAGCATCCAGTTTGTAAAATGTTCTACGTTTTTTTAACTGAGTTTTTATACTGGTTTTTTTAACTGAGTTTTTTTAACTGTGTTTTTTAACTGAGTGCTATCTCCATATATTTCTGAATTACATTTGAATAAAAACAGTAGCCTTGCTTTAGTATTTTACAATTCTCAGTGCTAAAGAAATCATGAAAACTAAAACTGTTTTAGCATCAAATTCATGCTACTCAATAAAATTCCATCATTTGCCCCTTTATTAATAACTTAAGAGTGGAGATGGAATAGTCATTATTTATCTTCCTGGTGCATGTTGTATTCTCTGAATTTTCATTGCAGGTGTTATTTCATCTGAAGAAATAACAAGTTTTAAATTGTGTGCTTTATCGCTTCATTCACCAAAGATCATGAAGAATGATCGACCCAATGACACTGAACTTTTAGCAAATGATGCCTCAAATTTCAACACCCAGTCCAAAGTCTTAAAGTTAAAAGCAGCAGAATAGAACTAATGGGGGTAAATATAGATTGGGAAATGGAATCTATAACCTTGAAAATTTCACCGAGATTCTTGGTTTTTGTCACCTTTGAATGGCAACTAACTTTAATCTTTGACAGGACTGTTTTAAAAAATAAAGTAAATTATCAACAAGATATTTTTGCATTTGTTTGCATTACTCTTTTTATTATATTGAAAATAGCTGAATAGGAGTTTTATCAATTCTCACAACTTGGTGGATTCAGATTATATTTGTCTCAAAGTACAGTAGATAATATAGAAATAGTGTCTTGAGAAGAGTTTGATAGAGTAACAATTGCACACGAAGGACTCTGAAAGTAGAGGAGATATACAGATATTTGGAGATGAGTGGTATTAAAAAAAACATATTTTGAAAAACAACTTTTCATGTTAGACTGAAAAGACAAAGACACTTTTTGTTTATCTATCATCTAAATATCCATCCATCCACCTATCTACCTATCTTTCTCTATACATCTATGTCAAAAATGTCATTTTTGTTTTCAAAATAATTTTCTTTTTCCCTATTTCTAGTTTAGTGACACCAGTGTGATTATATTAAAGTTCAATTATACTTTTAGGAGCTAGGGTCAGAGTACAAGGTTTAAGGTAGTTGCTTTGTAAATAACCTGAGCTCAATTCAATTCCCAGCCCTTTACAAGATGCCCCAAGCACTTTCAAGTGTGATCACTTTGATACTGAGCCAAGAGTAAGCCATTTGAACAGACAGTGTCCTCAAAATAAAAATAAAATGGTAACTTAAAAAATTATTAACTATATATAAGTAACCTCAAGTGATAGAATACTCTGTGGCAAGGTCTGTCTGCATTAGATAGTACCTCAAGTGGGCCATTTGCATTTAGAATTCTATTAGGTTATATTATTTACTTCTTTTTTCTTTCTTTTTTTTTTGTTTTAATTTTGAGCCAAACTCTGTGATGATCAAGGGATATCCCTGTTTCTGCACTCAGAAATTACTCTCAGTAGTGCTCTGGGAATGAAACTAAAGGGTTGCTAAGGATAGAACCCTGGTCAATGGAAACAAAGCAAATGTCCTAACCATTGTATAGTCACTCCCAAACCACTTGTATTCATTTATCCCCTTCTTCCTCTTGTTTTGTTTCGTTTTGGGGACAACATCTGACATGTTCTTTTTTTTTTTTCTTTTGGTATTTCTGTTGGTCTATCTTGTCTTAAAGTAGACCTTTCAGCTTTTCTTTTAAGGGGTTTTGCATCTGTAAAGTTTCTGAGCTCTTGCTTATCCATGAAGCTATGAATTCTTCCTTCAAACCTGAACGTGAGTATGGCTGGGTGAAGTATTTTAGATGAAGCATCCATTTCATTCAGTCTTGTCACGATATCCCACCACTGTTTTCTATTCACTGTCTTCTGGCATGCCTTGAACTTACTCCTACCTTTGAGCTTAGGGTTCACACGTGGTGAGAGAATCAAGAATCAGATGCTCGCTGGGAATCAAACCAGAGTGGCTGTGTACAAGGGAGACATTGTCTGCTCAGATCTCAATATTCTTGTTTTCATTTCTTACTCTTATTTAAGAGAAACTACTTTGGGATTTTTTTTTACTACTTTATTGCTCTTTTCAACTTTTCATAAAGTTTCTTAATTTTATTTTTGGTGCACAAATGATTTTTCGGGTAATGCTGCCATCTGAATTATTTTGAATCTATAAGTGTTACTCTTTCTTTCTTTCTTTTATTCTTTTTTTTTCTTTTTTGGTTTTTCAGACCACACCCGTTTGATGCTCAGGGGTTACTCCTGGCTAAGGACCCGGGGATCGAACCGCGGTCCTTCCTTCCTTGGCTAGTGCTTGCAAGGCAGACACCTTACCTCTAGCGCCAACTCACCGGCCCCTCTTCCTTTCATTCTTTTTCTGATTCCTTATACTTCTTTGAAGATATTTACCAGTCGACCAGACTTCATTTAGATGTTCTGGATTTGTTTGGATAATTGATTCCCATACTACAACACAAATTCCCAAATTCCTGTGAGATTGGTTTCTTTTTCTATGTGTCCTTGCTTCTACACTGTTACATATTTCTTCTATATACTGTTCTGTAAATCAGTGATGGGTAACACTCTGGGACTCCAGTATATGATCTTAACAGTGTTACAGGCTTTTCAGGTTGTCACTATGTGTAGTTTTCTCTACCCTATTTCTCCAATTCCAGTAAATTCCTCTTTCCACCAGTGAACTCATTATTAACACACATTCAAAATCATCAAATCTTCTTCACTGTTGTCAGTACATAACCAGATAGTTTTTGGCTAATTTTTTAAAATGAGATCTGAGAGTATAGAAATTTCTATAATCATTAAGTTCTTAAAACCTGCACATATTTTGCTCTAATTTCACTATATCCACACCCTAGGAATAGGCACAGTTCATTTTACTTAACATATAATTACTGACTTAGGAATATACATAGGAATATATGCCAAAAATACAATAAACTCAATAATTAAATGAATAATGGTGCATAATATTATAGAGGTTGAAGGGCTGTAATTGAAAATAATGATTAAAGTAATTTTCTTGACATAGGACATGCAACAACTGGATATAGGATGAGAGGTTTCTCAGGTAGAAGAGGTACTGAAGTGGTAATTGAAGGGAAAATGAACATATGTGAAAGGCAATGAGGTATGAAGGATTATTATCTATTATAGAGGCAGTGATATTATACCAAAATGTTAAGATACACTACTAGTTTTTGGCAAAAACAAAACAACAACAACAAGAAAACTGCTGTTCAGTCTTGGTTTCAAACTTGGAATCAAAAACTATTTAATGTCACCAATAAATTTATTTCTATCATATGTTATTGACCATTGATATTATAGTTATATGTAATGTATAATATTCACCAATTAAACAGTAATGCAATGAAAGAAAACATTTTGAGTTAATATCTGAATAGAATATACATTATAATTCTTATAATAAAAGTACTAGAATTGTATCCATTGAAATATAAATGTTTACTTTCCATTGTAGAAGATAAGTGTTCCAGGGCCAGTGTGAAAATACAGTGAGTGTGGAGCATGTCTTGCATGTGGCCAATCTGAAGTTGATACCCAGCATTACATAGCCTGCCAGGTGTGATTTCTGACTGTAGAATGAGTAGTAAGTACTGAGTACCACTGGATTTGATAAAAACCAATCAAAAACCCAAAGCGCTCCAAAATATATACATAAATACTTCAAAAATTAAAAACTGTTGATTATGAGAGTAGCTGTCTGAAAACTCAAGATTTGAAAATGGTGTGCATATGAAGAAAATAATTTCAGCAATAAAAATTTTGAAGAAAAACATTAGTTTGATACCAACTATGTTCACACAATTTTATTTTAAAGTAGAGATTTATAGAGATGGATCAGCATCATAATTATAATCTTGATTGCTTTAGCACTTATAATATTAAATGCAAATATTAAGTTGTTAGGAATGTATATCAAATCCTAAAATGTAAAGGAAATTTGTATTTAGAAATGAGAATATTTTTCCATCTTATGAGTATGAATTAACACTATATCAATATTCTCACTTAAAATTTTATAAGATCTCCATTGTTAGAGTATCTAAGGTAAAGATGAATCAACTCATAAAATTTACATATTATTATACATCTGCAAATTGTTAGCATATGAAACTCTGAGGTAGAAATAGAAATATATGATAATTAAATTGTTATAAAATAAACCAAAGTGGGTGGCCATAATCAAATTGCCTTCACATTTATATTTTGCTCCTGTCTGGATTCACAGGAGGTATGCTTAGCAGAAGGCTTGCTGCCATATGGTGGTTTAGCTGTCCAGTCATTCCCTATTTGGCTTCCTCATCACCCTGGAGATGTCATTATCTGCCACCAGCCAAGGAAGGAGAAAGAGAGAAAGCCTAGAAGTGAAGGGATAGATTTGCTTGTTTAGTGTCAACCTGGAAATGATATAGACCATTCCTAATATATTTTCTTGGTAGAGTATTTTCACATTTTTAACTATACTAATTGTTAAAACATCTTTAAATTAGTTGTGCGTGTATTTAAAATGTAATATATTTATTCTGGCAACTTGATGATCTAATAGTGTTATGAATCACATCCTTCTGTCTACTTACCCTTATTATATGTTTTTACTTCCAAGGGAGTGGCATTACAAAGTAAGGCCTTGGGATGGTGCCTCAATCATGAAATTATCTAGAAGATAATTTGTTACTCCCTCTTCCTCCCTCTGCCATGTGAGCATGATGGTTTTAATAAATCAAGGAGGGGATTATAACATCAAGAACTAAATTATCTAACATTTTTCTATAATTATATAGATTCCAGAACTGTAAGAGAAAAATATTTTGTAGTTTAAGCCACTTGGTCTATGGTGTATATTATAGCAGTACAAGACTAAAACAAATAATATATACAACTTTTCTTCTACTTCACTTACTTGCTGAAAGATAACAGACAGTTGTATTTCCCAGGCTAACAAGAAAGTGCATCAGATGAAAAGAATATTTTCACAGTTGAACAATCAATACAAAAATATCATGTATGTGTATTGGTTATGAATGATTCATTGATCACTAACATATATTGTATGCAGATTCTTCTGTAGAACTTTCTAAAAATAACTGCAATAGAATATGAACATTGGAATTTAAATATTACACGGAAAAATTTGGGTGATTGTTTTAGTATATTATTTATTCTGTAACCTCAGAACTACATATCATTTGGATATATTATTTATGTTTAATTTAATAAAATTTTAATAAAGCAAAATGTATGTATTTTTGTTGAAGGGTATTCTTTTTGTTTGTTTGTTTGGTTTTGGGGCCGCACCTGGTGACTCTCAGGGGTTAGTCCTGGCTATGGGCTTAGAAATCTCTCCTGGACTGGGGACCATATGGGACCCCTGGGATCTAACCACGGTCTGCCCTAGGCTAGCACCAGCAAGGCAGATGACTTATTACTCCGTGTCACCGCTCCAGCCCCTGAAGAGTATTCTTAAATAATAAAAGTGACTCAATCTATTTATTATTGACTGTATTTTCCCCTTTATATTGTTTACAATAAGAGGCAAATTGAAGTTTACAAGACATCTCACACAGAACTTTTATTACTTCAGAAAATAATTATAACTATTGATTTTTACTGAGATACTGCAATTATAAATCTGTTAAAAATAATGTAAATTTTTGTGTGATATGAATGCTAAAGCAAATGAATATAATTTTTTTTTGGTTTTATATATTGGAAAAATACTACTTGTACTTAGTTTAACCTTATGTATCAGATCAGTATGTCTTAAAACTTTATATGAATCAATAAAATTAATAAAATACATAAGTTAATATAACAAAATGTTGAATAAAGACTATCCCAGTAGAAAAAATAAAAAACAGCATTTTCTCACGTAGTATTGTAACTTCACATTTGAGGTCACATCAGTGAAAGACTTCACTGTCATCAATCATATTTTTCAACCCGGAAGATGATAGAGTGATAAATCTATACCTCAGTCAGTCACCTTAGATAGAAAAAGACATAATAACTTGACATTATCTATCGGAATTCCTGTTACAAAACCCAAACAAAAAATTGTATTTGTTCGTTTTTAAAGGAAATGAATATGTATTAAATATTTAAAGTATATAGTCTGCTAAGTACATGAATTGTCCAATAGCTAAGTTTGATTTTATCTAAGACATTGTTTTTATTTAAAGTAAATTGATATGCAAAAATGTATATCCTAATGTCTTTATCAAAATGCTATTACTAATGTTTTTTTATTTTAGTAAACTAGGAAATATTCTATGATGTTGATATTTCCCTTCTTGGTTTTGCTTAAATATTAGTATTAAGTATTAAATCTTTCACCATAGAATAAAATATACATAGTGATGCAGTACTCAACTAAAGTAGATCTGGGTAAAAGCAGAAAGAAAAAAAATTAGAAAAGTGACTATAGATGGTTAATGATGTGAAGGGCTTAGCTTCATGTTCTGAATAATGTTGAAGTTGAATGATGTTATAATTTATAAAGAAAATAATAGTAAAAATACTATCACATTTATTTTTGGAGGAATAACTAAAATGTTTCAATTGTGGTGCATACAATTTAAGTATCTAAAGACATTCTAAGCATCTAGGAATCTAAATAATAACATATTGAGAAGAACAGTTTTATTTTGGGTTATAGGTCTTCAGATTGTATGAAGATAAGTTACATGACCTGTATGTAACCTACCTTGGTTGAATTGTTCACACTGTGTATAGTCCCCTGGGAATCACAGGAGCAATCTCTGAGAACAGGAATTAGAATAAATCTGAGACATAGATAAATGTAATCAAAAAATAAAAATAGCAGCAAAAATGATAGTTTGGGTTTGGTATCAAAACAGCTATTGCTTTCTGTGCTATTGACTTTTTATTGTGTACTACCAGTCTGAATTAGTCAGTATTTTGGATTAATTACAATTGAGAGAGGTATTTGAAAACTAAACGGTTTATAAAAAGATCACTTTTATAAAATATCAAGTTTGATACATATTGCTTGAGATGCATGCAATTTGGATTTTAACTGAGAGAAAATGAATTATGGGTTCAATTCATATATGTTATATAAATAATTATTTCATCAAAGGAAGTCAGTCATCAATTTTAGGGTCGTGGAATCACACAGCTGATACAAGATCATTACAACTCTGAACCCATGAATTTCTGATCAAAATGGTCATGCTTTTAGAAGTTGCAAAAAGAAATAAAAAAGACATGTAAAGAGAGGCCAGCGATAGACAGTGGTAGGGTTTTGCCTTGCAAGCTGCTGAACCAGGATGATCCCCGACATTCCCATATGGTTCCTCAAGCCAGGAGCTAATTTCTGAGTACATAGCCAGGAGTAATCCCTGAGCGTTACCAGGTGTGGGGCCAAAACAAAACAAACAAACAAAAAAGTAAAAGAATTGCAAAGTAATGATTTGAAAATGATCTCCACTAGAAAAGGTAAGCTTTGCAATTTTATGAAGTATTATGTTACTCAGTAATTTAATGTATCTCGTGTTTTTCTGAAATATTTTCAAATTTCCCCTAAGTCTTACAATAATTCTGACACTATTTATTTGCTTATTTGTGGTTTAGAGTCATACCTGGTGATACCCAGGGGTGACTCCTGGCTCTTTAATCAGAAACTACTTCTGAAAATATACAGGACCCACATAGGATACTGGAATCAAATTCATATGGGATGCTGAGATCAAAACTGTTGCATATAAGGAAAATGCCCTACCTGGTATATTGTGTTAAAGCCTTGGCCCCTGAGGTTATTTTTTTGAATAAGGGGTTATGAACAGTTGAAAAGTATCCTCAGCTTTACATGCCCTAGTTTAACCACAATCAAAGTTGGTAATATGTAAGCATTGTTTTGGTCTGAGAATATAGGACTTGGTATGCAGTATGTAAATGCTTGTTCTTTAATTTATATGTGACTATCTGACATTATTATTTCTCATAGATGGGTACTTGTGTATCTATTACATAGTTTTCATGTTTCACAAAATTATTAAATGCATTACTATCTATTTTCTTCTTGATATAAGAAATGAATTAATTATGTTTATAACTTGATGAATTTGTTAATTCTAATGTCAGTATTTAGATCTTTAAACTGAATTTTCTCAAAATTTTATGCCTTTTTAGAAAATATAAAACTTATTAGGTAATATATTATAATGTGATATATATGCTAGATTATGTTTCCAATATATTGATACAACCTAATCTCAAATAACAAGTATTATATAACATGCATTCAAGAAGCATACTTTTGATAATACATACAAAAATACCCATTGAAGCAAGTTGCAGTAATTATGAAACTACATACTTGTGTAGTTTATTTTGCTTGTCATCATTTGGAACTAAATTTAAAATATGGCTTCAAATATGACTTGAAATAATGGTAAATTATCTAAAACTATAGCGTACTTTACCATCCAAAATATATAATTCTATATTAAGCTTACAAAAACATTTTATTATATCAAATAAACCTAATATGATCTAAGACAAACTATTTGCCAATCTGATAAGAGCTAAAAATATATTAATAGTACTGGTAGTTAACCATCTTAGACACCAACTATAAATTCATATATTCTTTGTCATTTTGAGAGTTAAATTAGCTATCATATATCCCCACTGAAAGAATCTATGTTTCTGAATTGAGATATCAGAACAGACATATGGTCCCAGTTGCCAAAAAGTGGCAGAGAATTTTGGACATTCCACACGTCTGAATAATGACTTCATCTAATTTTGTAACATCTGCTTTTGGTAAAGGTCTTGTAGTCCTATAGAGCACTGCACACATTTTACAGAATAGAGAGAATTCTGGTCAAAACAAAATTATCTGTAATTTTGATACAAATTATGTTTTTAGCCCAAATGTTTGCATATATAATCACTAAAATATGTTTTGTTTTGAGGGCCGTACCAACGAGTGTTCAGAGCTTATTATTGTCTCTGCTCTCAGGGACCACTCTGGTGAACTCATGAAGTCACCTTTCTTGTCAAGGATAAAAGCCAGGTAGGCTGCATGCAAGACAAGCACCTAATCCTTTGTATTTTTACTCTAGCCTTGATAATATTAATTATTTACTGGAAGAACTCTATTCGTTTAAGTACTAGTTTCTAGTTTCCTTAGTATTAGATTAGTATTAGTATTTCATAGATAATGGTAGTACTTCATATGTCAGCTGATAATTGAAATATTGTTCAGCAATAGATTTAGTGGATTATTAAAGAAAGTACCATTTGAACTTAAAATGGGGCAACCCATCTCTATTTGAACATTCAAGAAATAATTTCTGAAAATAGTCATTAAAAACAAAAATATAACCTCAGAAAGTCAGGTAAGAAACTTTTATATTATCAACATTTTATAAATACTTTGATAAACATCAAGATGAAAAGAAAGTTAATACACCAGTTGTAGAGTGATATAGTACAGCAAGTAGAGTGTTTGCTTTGCACATGGGCAACTTGGGTTTGATCCCTGACACCCCATTTGGTCCTGTGATCTCAGACTGAACCATGAGCACTACCAGGCGCCCCTCAAAAAAACAAACCAAAACCAAATAAAGTGTAGTGCATTTCAAGAAGAAAGAATAGAAGTCAAAAATTTATAACTTTTATCTTTAGAACCTCTAAGTATTTATTGGTCAGTTTTGTGTTGTTCCTCTTCAAAGGTTTTATTTTGGACAAGTCATTCAATACTGCCTTGATAATTTTTCCAACTATCTTTGATCAAGTGAATGTGAAATCACATATAATACAAATATTTGGTGACATAAACTGTCATACATAAATAATTTTAGGACTACATAAATGTGTCTTTGCTTCTGAAAGTATTTTACTATCATGTTTGACCAGAGAACTTACTTTTTATTTTTTAAACAGTCAATAAAAATCTTTCTTTTTTGTTATTTTTTTGACTACACCCTAGAAGGCAAAATATATCAGGACATTCACATATATTAGTAGAACAGCATATAGTATGGATATTCCTTTTATTTTATTCTATTTTTTTCTTCCTTTGGAGCCACACCTGATGGTACTCAAGGCTTATTTCTTTTCTGAAATCAGGGACCACTTCTAGAATGTTATGCTCCAGAGCAAATGGATACAGAGGATTTAACCCGGGTAGGCTGCATGCAGGGCAAATGCTCTACACTTTGCTCCAGCCAGGGAGATAAATATTCTTGATTCAAAAAAAAAAAAAGAACAAATTTCAGAGAATAATATTCACAGAAGTAAATCACTCTAAGGTGGTTGCAAAAATGTGATGTTTCCTCAGAAGGAAATCTTTGAATGGCATTATAAAATATGTCATATATTACTTGGTAGTGTGATATGACCAGGAACAGGAGAGAGTGACAGAGTCAGAGATAAATATAATAGTACAGGATGGTACAGTAAGAGTTAATACAATAAATTTCTGAAGGAAAAATAATGTTTAAAGCAAGTGGAAGCTGCTTCCAGTTATCAGAAATAAGAGAGTAGGGGATATCAGCAATTAACCTCTATATTTTTACAGGTCTCAGATAAATCACCTGAGATAATTTGTTCTCCAACCTTCAGAGATTATTTGTTTATCATAGGCAGATATTTTTCTGGTTGAAAGGCTACATAGGTATTAATTATGCACTTTCCTTTGCAAAAGAAAATTCAGATGTGTATATGTTCAGAAAAAATTATTTTTCATTTGGAGAAAACAAAGAGGAATTCCTATAGTCTTTATAGTTTATTTTTGAAAATATAATTATATAGACTGTATGGTTTATTCATTGGATAATTTTTTAAATAGTAAAATAAAAATATGACGCAAAAAGTTAGGTTGAAATACAATACTTCTGAATTTAAACAAAGCTTCTAAATAAAAATTATTTGTATTTGTTTTGTTTGGGGGGCAAACCCAGAAGCCCTTAGAGGTTAATCCTGGCTCTGCACTCAGAAATCACTTTTGGCAGGCTCAGGGGATCATATGGTGTGCCCAGGATTGAAACTGGGTAGACAAGCAAGGCAAACAACCTACCTGCTGTGCAATCACTGGGGTCCCAATCAAACATTTTTGTTTTTATTTATAGTATATAAAATGCTCCGCTCCTGTGAAACTGTTTAATAGGTTCATTTATATTTGGAGTTCCAAAATTTTCAAAACGTATATAAGCTGGATAATACTAAATGGATTTTATCAAGATTCCAGAATTCATCAAAGGGCCCACACTTATAAAAGCTGACTGGAGAACTTTGTCTTCTTGTAAGGAATTGCCTTACTGTTGTTGACATGGTACTTAAAACATAGGAACTAGAAATGAAAATAAACAAGTGTCCAGTAAATTACAGAAAAACATAAATTTGGGAATGACCATGTTTTACAGGCATCATGAAAATTAACACTTGAAATATAAAGTACCCATAAAACCATAAAATATTGTATGGAGTATGAACCCTAAATTAAAATACCTTTGGTATATATTCTGTGGCACTCTTTCATTACTACAGAGAAATAAAAGTAAGTACTCATTTAACTGGTAAGAATATGATATAATGTTTTATGGAATGTGATGAGTGAATGAGATATTCTATATAAAGTATCTAGAAAAGTGTAAGTCATAAAAATTACCCAACATAACTTTCTATAAATAGCATAAGATTAAGATTTTTTAATCGTGACTGAATATATACAAAAACATGTAAATCCACACATCACATCTTTGCTTTAAGTACCTGTACATTATTAGGTCCATTATAATTATTTTAAATAGTTTTCTCTGAGTTCTCAGATTGAATCATGAACTTTTATACAACAGCATCATATCTTTAAATTAAAAACGTAAACTTCTATAAAAGTTCTGTTTGTCTGTTTTTTTTTTTTGTTTTTTTGGAGGAGTCACACCTGGCAGGGGTTACTCCAGATTCTAAACTCAGAAGTTACTCTTGGTAGGCCTGGAAGACCACATGATGCCTGGGAGTGAAACCGATTCAGCCGCATATAAGGCAAAAATTCCCTATCCTCATTTCTATCACTCCAGCTCCATAAAAAAGTACTTTTTGGGGGCCAGAGAGAGAGCATGGAGGTAAGGCATTTGCCTTGCTTGCAGAAGGAAGACGGTTTGAATCCTGGCATCCCATATGGTTCCATGAACCTGCCAGGAACAATTTTTGAGCATAGAGCCAGGAGTAACCCCTGAGCGCTGCCGAGTGTGACCCAAATCCCCCCAAAAAAGCAATTTGCTGCATATAGTACTGTTTTGGGGTCTGGAGCAAGGGTGCAAGTAGTAAGGAGTTTGCCTTGCACGCGCTAACCTAGGAGAGATACCCCGGCATCCCATATGGTCCCCCAAACCAGGAGCGATTTCTAAACAAATAGCCAGGAGTAACCCCTGAGATTCACCGACTGTGGCTCAAAAAGAAAAGAGCACTGTTTCACTGGCATATCATGGTGGAAAATATATGACTACTAGAATATAAATATAATACTAACTTATTCTAAAATTTTATTTTCATCCCAATTAATTTATTCAGCCTTCACATTAATTTTAATAAATATCAAGTAGCTCAAACTTAGTGTGGCTTCAGTGACTAGTCATTTTATAGGGAGTAAATAGAGTTAATTTAAGTACTTATATAAAAGAAATATACTATTGTTTAGGATCGAAGTTATGAACTTGCTACTAAATTATGTGGATGAAAATAAACAAAATAATTGAATGGTTGAGTTCTCAGGGAATCACACTGATTGAATTAATATCTTAAGAAAAAATGTGTAATCAGAAAAAATAGAGAAATAAGTCTTCAAATATGAAAGAAATCCCCCCAAAACATTTCTAGTAAAATATTAAAAAAAATAAAGTTAAAAAGAAAATCTAAAATGTCCACTAAACTGTTTATGAAGCTATTGGTAAACCTTTCCCAGAGAAAGAAAAACAACCTCAAGCTAATTCCATTAACATAATAAAATTGTCTTTTTTTACTCTAGGGTTTTCTAATAGGATTGGTATCAGAACACAGGCATTAAAGGATTAGTTAATAAGAACTGGGTAAATTTTGGTCTCTTCTGAACTTTAGCTTTAAATGTACTCCAATGCTAGAAAGATAAACTATACCATCTGAATTACTAGTTGACTTCATATTTCAGTCTAAGTAAACTTTATGAAGAAATTATTTGGGAATAGATTGAAATAAAAGCAGCAGATATCACTGTGGTCTTATTTCCCAAGATAAGTAAGTTGGCCACTTTTAAAAACATTTATATCAGATTTAATTGTTAGTCTGACCTAATCATTAAAAAAAATCCAGCCTCAGTGTTTAGTTATTTAGGTTTGAAGTTTGGTCAATTAGCTACTGTTCCCATCAGTTCAAATCTCCTAGATCCCAGTATAGTTATCTACTATGGGATATCTAAAATGATGACTAAATTAATTAGCTTAGACCCTGAAATTCTTTTTTGTTTGTTTGTTTGTTTTTTGTTGTTGTTTTGTTGTCGTTGTTGTTTGGAGACCACACCTGGCAGCTCTTAGGAATTATTCCTGGCTCTACACTCAGAAATCGCTCCTGGCAGGCTCGGGGGACCATATGGGATAACAGAGTAAGAACACGGGTCCGTCCTTGGTCGTCTGAGTGCAAGGCAAACGCTCTATCACTGTGTTATAGCTTTGGTCTCTGACCCAGGAATCTTAAGCTATCACTTACAAATACCACTCTTTCTCACAACTAACGTGAGATGTCATTTTATAAAATTTCATAAATATAAAAACTGGGAGTCTATACTTGCTTTTACCCATTAATGAAATTCTTCTCTACTCTCATTCTAAAAATTCTCTCCATAAAATTAATTCTCTACATCATTGATTCAAAAAGTTCTTGCTTTAACCCTAATATCTTCAAATACTTTTTCTTATGCATATAGAAAATTGGGGTTTCTCCTTTAGTATGTATATGCTGGAACTTCAATTTTCAATATAAAGTACAGAGGTGTGAACCCTGGAGCCAGAAAGGTAGGAGGCCTCAGAAGTGGGATATGTTTTTTATTCAGTCAGGGTGTGCTTATATCTTTCTTCCTCAAAAAATATAGAAAAATGAAGTCCAGAAATAGGGTGGTTATTATAAATTGATGTACTTTACATTGGAACCTCCAATTTCAGCCTCCAGATCACAGGACATATATTTTGTTGTTTTTTTTTTTAATTACAATTAGTAATATTCTCTTATAGCAGCCAAAAATGAAACATTCATTAATGATTTTTCTCCCAGCAAGTTGGGTGATTTTTTACATATGTAACCATGAATGTATAATCATGCATCTGAGTTGAAAATACCCAAAAAATACTCTAACTTATGAGGTCTTTCAAGATCTTCCCTCTCCTGAACTCTATAACCACAGTATCACTACTTTTTCCACTGGTGCCAGACTGACTACAGTTTTTTGTTTTTGTTCTTTTAACTTCTACTTTTCAGATCTCTGCTTGGAACTCACCTCATCAGATGCATTTTCCCTTTCATTTAAACTCTGATTCTAAGATACTCTTTGATATCCTAATATCAAGGATTTCTTGATAGTCTTTTCTGGTATCCTATGCTATAACAACTCTTCAAACTGTATATACATTGCATTAAACTTTCACTTCTTCAGAATGCACTGTGGCTTTCTAGATTCTATTTTGCTTCTATGTAAGTAAGAATGCTATTGGGCAGAATCATAGTTATTTTCCCAGCACTTGAAAGACAGATGGACACAACATGACAAACACTCCAAAGTATGTGCTGAGAAACTACATTGTACAGAAATGTACAGGATTACATTGTACAGAAACATAAAGGATTAAATCATACAACTATATTTGAGTTAAAGACAGTGGCTTTGTGTATATTACTTTTAAACTCTGACACCACATATATTCCCATGAACAGATCCAGGACTAATTCCTGAGCACAGAACCAGGAATATCCAAGAGCACTTTTTTGTACAGCCCAATTCATTTACTTTACATCTACCTTATAGAAAGAACTATTTATATAAAGTTATTGGAGTCTTCCCTGAGTTTTCAATAGCTCCTTTGAAATTTGAGTCTTTATTTGGAAGTTCTTTTAATGAAAGTAACAATGAATATTGAGTAAACTAATTTATTCAGGGCTAAGATTTTGTTTCTCATAGTCAAAATAGTTTTTAAAAAATCATTTTTCAGGAAAACTGTTGTACAAATCAAATTCAAATAATGTTCATTAATGTTATTTTACATTTAAAAATGGGGTTTTCAAATGATTCACTAAGAAAAAACACACAAGACCAGAAAGACAGAACAATGGTTATGGCCTTGCATGCAGCCAGCTTTGATTTTAACCTTAGAACTAAGGAGAGTCCCCTGGAGCACTGTCAGAAATGATTCCTGATTAAAGATATAAGAATAGTATCTGAGAATTGCCACATATAATCCAAGATAAAATAAAGATAAAAATTAATGCAAATAAGATTGTACTTAGATTAAAACTTATATAAACTTTTTCTCTCTTATTAAAAAGTTATAATATCTATGCAATTTTAATAAAATAATATATTTTCTAAATTATTTTTATTACAGATTAATAATATATAGGATATTATTTTACATGATTGCACATACATAAATCTCATCCTAATAATTTCAATATGTCATTTTTATTTTGCCTTTAATAGATTAACTATATTTGAGAATAAAATTCTGCATTTGATCATACAACAAATGATTTGTCCGCATGATGCTATACTATTCAACATATGGAAATATGTAAATGGCAGGATTTATTTTATTTAAACATATTTAATCTTGACAAAAACCTTTCATTTTCTAAACTATCTAGGAAGAACTTTATTTATTGCTATGTTAAAGTGGTACACTCTACCCAACCTAAATAATAAATTTTAAGGACAGGATTTAGCCAGAAAAGCTAAATATAGTTAGAGCTTTTATTGTTTCTCTGGTTGCACACCCAAATTTAAAGAATCTAAAACTAATGTCTTAATTTTAAGCATGGTTAGTTTGATGATACTGTGTTTCAGATTTGGCTATTAAAAGTATAGGCCTTTGTTAAATGATTTTGTCTTTACAATTCTTTATAATTTGTTACAGTATATCATCCTCTAAAGATGATGTAAAAGTATAGATTTTTCTTTTTTTTGGTTTGTTTTATTTTCCTTTGTTCTCTTGTGGCTTACACCTAACTCTATGCTCAGATTTTACCCTGGGTAGTACTTGAGAGAAAATATGTTGTTCAGAGGATCAAAGCAAGCGAGTCACATGAACCATTGTACTATGTGTCCAGTCTGTGAATCTGAATAAAAGTGAAACTGGCTCAATTTTACTCTAGTAAAAATATCCTCTCGGTTGCACTGTAGATTTACTGATACTTTCATCGCTTTTGCCCCTGTAAATAGTTACATTTTTTAAAGCATGACCACTGATGTGATAAAATATTATAAATTTATATTTTTGAACTATTATGGTTAGTCACAACTTAGTGGCCATTTGTCTCCTCTTTTAAAGGATTTCTACTCACTGAGCTGAATTAGATAAAACAGAAAGTGTAGAATACTGTGAAGCACAGAACTAAGTGCATTTGGCTATATTCTCTGTAGATGTTTGGTCTGTGAAATGCCAAAAACAATTCCAGAAAAGAAGAGGCAAGAAGGCTTTGTTTCTGTTTCTTTTCAAGTTGCATGCTATTTCATTATTTTTCTCCTCCAAATACACCTTTAATCAGTTGAGATTTTATAAAGTTGCAGATGTTAATTCATTGCTGCAAAGTTAAGAGGCTTCTCTGTAAGTGATAGTTTGCATTCTGAAGGAAACACTGGAGCTATTAATGCAGCCTCACAACAGCAGAAAATAAATATTTGTATAGGTACATGCTGTTCCTTGTTTATAAATGTGTCAAGTAAATTTTTAGATTGTCTACAAAATGTAGCCATTATGTATTGTTTTTCATAAATAGCCAATTTAGATTAGTAGAGATCAAAACAAAGCCCACAACTGAAAAAAAAATGATTTTTGTGATCACTCTGCATTTGACCTTCTTTCACAACAAACTGTTTAAGTGCTTTAAAAACTGTAAAACCGGGAGTTTGCATTGCACGTGCTGACCTAGGATGGACCATGTCGTCCCATATGGTCCCCCAAGCCAGGAGCGATTTCTGAGCACATAGGCAGGAGTAGCCCCTGAGCGTCACTGGACTTGGCCCCAAAACAAACAAAAAAGTAAAACCTTCGATCAAAGAGAAGACAATTGTTTTGTTCATACAAATGTCATTTGGAAAAAGTTGAAATGTATCATTTTTGTTTGTTTGTTTTTTTAGGGCTACACCCAGCGGACTCAGGGGTTACTCCTGGCTCTGTGATCAGAAATCGCTCCTGGCAGGCACAGGAAACCATGTGGGATGTCAGGATTTGAACCTGGTTCTGGATTGGCTGCTTACAACTCAAACGCCTTACCGCTTTGCTGCTATCTCTCTGTCCCCTGAATGTGTCATTTTGTGTTCATCAGCATTCCCAATGCTCTATCCTTGGAAAGAGGGACTAGATAGCCTTTGCTGGTTATGAGTAACCTTAAACACTTCCTGATTTCTGAAACCGTATGGTACCTTGACTTTACTCATTCTTTGCTAATTTTATTAATAACCTGGGTGGCAGGTAAACACGTATGTTGGAGTTAGGATCACAAAAACATTTAACAAGTATTTGATTCATCTTTGTTTTATATTCCCACTAAATTGCCTTGATTAATAAATATGTTCTTGATAAAGAATACATAAAATAAGCACACATGGAGGTGGCATTTGTGTGTGAGTGAGTGTTTGTTCTTTTTAGACCACAGCTGGAGATGCTCAGGGTCTATTCCAGGCAAGACTCAAAGGATCATAATGTAAGTGCCTTACATGCTATACTATCTCTCTGGCCTCCCATGGGAATCTCTAATAGCTTTAAAGAACAAGTGAATAAGTTCACATATGGTCACATTCTGTCTGCATCTTTTTGATCACTACATTACAGTGCAGCATTTAGGCTTCAGAACATATTTTGAGACCGTTCAGCTTTCAAACCGTCAGCAATTTTCACAATATTTTCAGCTTTCTTTGGAACAGACAAATAAACAAAAAAGATGAGTTACATAAGGAAGATAATAGTGAGCAGTTATTCATGGTCATCCCTACATATATTTCTCTTCGTGTGTGTGTGGGGGGGGTGAATCTCAATGATTCATTTCTTCTGAGCCATGTTTATATGCAAGTGTATTTCTTGGATGGATTAAATTGACTGAAAACTAATGTAAGCAGAGTGAAGAATTAAATAGGGCTTAAAATCATTTTATTTATTGGTAGTGATAGTAAATTCAGTAGTTACTTTCCCATCTATAAATCAGAGCAGAGGTTGTTTTTCTGAATATTCTGAGTGCATGATGTGTGAGGCATGCATGAATATGTGAAATAAGAAACATTTATAATAAATGTCAGATTACTATCAAATTAATTTGTTTCTTGGACATAAAATGTGGTCATCCCAAAGTATGTCAAAGATACTGATGTTATTTTTAATGTAATTAATACATAGTACACACATATACACACACGGAAGCATATAGAGCTTATTTAATGAACAGGGTGCAGAATTTGCGATAGAACATGTAAGTGCCTGTATTTGTAAAATAGGAAACAACTGGCCATGTCTGTCAAACGGGGAAATATATTATTTTATTTTCTTAAAAATGAATGAAGGAGGCCTAGAGGAAAAGGAAAAAAGTATTATGCTACATTAATTGAAATTTTTGAAAAGTGATTTTAAAAATGTTTTAGAGATATTGGATGTAAACATTTACATCTTATATAATAGAGAGAATGCAGAGTATAAGATATAAAACTGTAAACTAGAAGACTATTCCTCTCTCATCATGTTCAGGAATTGTGCTCCCTGCGATGCCAAAGGGACCATGTGGTGGCTAGGATCAAACAGGGCTAGTTCATAAGCAAGGCAAGTTCTTCAACGCATGTACTAAAGCACCTTAGTATTTAGTATTATCACTTCAACCTCTTTATTCTATTTTTAATGATGGAGACTTGATTTACAACAGTTTGAAAATTGTTGTCATATGCTTTCAGTGCTATTTTATAATCCCTACTACCAAAGACAATAAAAACTTCATAATGTCCCAAGCTCAATTCTCTCCACTACCAAACACTATGCTCTTTAACTACTACTGTTTTGTTTGTTTGTTTGTTTGTTTGGTCTATCTGGTTGGCTATAATTTGGCTGTGTTTCCATTGGGATTAATTAATTCCTCACTTTGTTATTTTATACCTTATAAACAAGTGAGATCATTTGGCTCTTTTCCTTTCTAGATTCATATCAATTAGTACGATATCCTCAAATTTTAAGGTTAGAAGGTGCATGACTTGATCTTTCCTCATTTATGTGTAGTATGACATTGTGTTACATATATCACAGTTTTATTATCATTTCATCTATTTTTAGGAACATAATTGGTTTTAGACCTTTGTTATTGAAAATGGTGTTTCGATGAGCATGTTTTGATGAGGTGTGATGATAACATTGTGAGTTTATGTTTAGTTATTCTTGGGTTAGATGCCTATAATTTAAAAAATAGCAAAAAGAAAAAAGTGCACACATATGGCAGAACTCTTCATAATATTGTCCTTAGAAGAATCTAAAATAAAATAACCCTGCTGGCATCAAAAAATATGGGTTTGTGAACAACTTAAAAGTTTCTTTATGACCTCTCCTAAAATTATGTCATTTGTTTCTTTTTGCCCTAGAAAAGTTATATGTTTGTTCAGGTAAAATTCCCAATGATACGTCTTGTACCAGCACTATTCAATTAATGGTGTGGCTGCATATGTGGCTGCGCAATACCTCCAAAATCACAGTACTACTGGCACAGAGTGATCACAGCAAATCTGATAGGGAATTTGCATTGAAGCCCACCATGCTCAATGAGCCTAAAAAATAACACAGAAGGCTCAACTAGCACTAATCAGCTCAGTTAATACGTATTATACTATGACTTGAGTACTACAATTTGAGAGATATAACAGTTATTACAAATTGATTGTATTAATCTGACTTTTTATAATTTGTCTTTGTGTTGTACAAATAGTATGTATATCTTTGTGACAGCATGGATGGCAGACTGAGATGGTGGTGGGAAACTAGGAACATTGGTAGAAGAAAGATCATATTGATAGTGGGTTTGGTGTTGGAACATTTACTATCTTAAATAAACTATTTTATGAACAATGTGGTAGATCATGGTATTATAATAAAAAATAAAAACAAAAAGCAAAAGGGGTGGGGACAAGTATAATAACTGTTTAAATAATAAACAAAAACAAAGATCATCCTTTCTCTCAGAAGTATTCTATTTTGAATAAAGAATTATTTGTTCACTCAATAAAAGTATCTAGAAGTGAAAACTAGATTTAAGGAATCCAGTGCTATGTCATCAATGGAGAAATTTTGATATCAAATCTCAACTCAGGGCTTGAAGAAAGTGAAGTATCTAAAGTTCTGATTTTGCAAGAAACTGACCATTGTTCAATCCCAGTACCCAATATAGTTTCCTGAGCACTGCCAGTAATGATCACTGAACACAGAGCCAGAAATAAGGTTTTTAGCATCACTAAGTGTGACTGGAAACAAACAAACAAATAAATAGATACATCCCTACACAAATATTAAAGAAAGAAAATCCCCATTCAGGAACTTCAGAATTGTTGGGCTCTGGCTTGGCTCTCAACTTGTGTGATTTTATCCCCTGCAGCCTCTATGATCCTCCAGGAGTGATCCATGATCACAACCAATGAGCAATGTTTGGTATGGCAAACAAATCAAAAGAAAAGAATAAAACAAGACCAAAATAATAAGAGTCCCATGGAATACATAAATAGTACATAGGGTAATATATTTGCCTTGCAAACAGCTGACATAGTTTTGATTCCCTGAACACTGCCAGGATTTATGCTTGAGAATGACCGAGATAAGCCTAGAACAGAACAGAGCCACTATTGGGGCCCAAAGTAAAATTTAAAATATCCCAATATTTTAAGCATAATATGCTAAGAAGAAAGAAGTGACTCTATTTGGATCAAAATTATTTTATTTTTTAATTATTTTTTCATTCCCTGTGTGTCTTTTCTGGGTAAATTTGGGTCACTTGAAATCCCACAGTTGCTGTCATCATTCATAAAATTAAATAGTTTTAAGTCCCTTTATTTATTTACAATTTTCTTTAAATTATCAAAGTTATTGTGATCTTACAGTTTTAAAAATATATTTGCAGGAAAGCAACCATGAGGTATATTAATATCTTCTTCTATTTTATTTCAAAGAATATTATTATCACCTCTTTACTGACCTTTACATGGTATAATTTTAATGGAAGTTTAAAATATCTAATTAACTTGTAATGTGTCTAAAGGTTTATAAATAAGGAATGATTTAAGTGTAAATGTATGACATTTAAATTAGCAGTGTTAAGATAAAAATAAAAACAACAACTAATACCTAAAAAGTACTTATTTATAGAGAAACATGAAGAGTATGCATTACAGAAACTTAAGGTATGTAGGTAATGATCAAATTTTTTTCTAAAAGTTTTTGTATGTGCATATCAAATTTGTAATATATTATATTGACTTCCAACTATTAGTGATAGTGCTGTCACAGTAACATAATTTTTAAGAAGTTTAGCAAGATGACTTATTTTACAATGTATTTGTAATGACTACAGGTAAGAATACTTCATATTTTATTACAATTGTAGGATTTTGTTAAAATCATTAATAGAAAGTAAAAGCAAGCCCCATTTCCTTTTAAGAATAAGCAATTTAATGCATTGTGGTACCTATATTGCAATGATAGTATGTAAAATGTAAAATAATTTTAATTTAGACTATAATTAATAAATGTATTAAAGAACTATATAATCTTTCACTTCTCATATTTATTAGGGACTAACTGAATTAAATTTGTGTCATTTCAAAATCATAACATTTTACAGCTTTCAAAAATACACACAGAGTAAATCTACTCATTTGGCAAAACATTTATAAATAAATATACCAACTCAGTTTAAATAAAGATATAAAAACTTTCAATAAAACATTACTCATATAGATGTTTTAATGGTAGGTAGGATTCTGGAAAGACATGTTGTTAATATTATTGTTTTTAATATAAAATGTTTATGAAATACTTCTAAATGCATACATTAATATTGAATAGCATAACAAACACAAATACGATATGAGAGTTGTAAAATATTATATTGCTACATATTTTATATTTATTTTAGTGGAATATTTTAGTTTTTTATACATCTCTAATATTTTAGAATACATGTGTGAGGCTAGCATTTCATTACATGTTTATAATAATTTATAACACCTAAAAATACTGCAAGTTGGGTAATTTGATCTTCAGATAGCATTATGCATTTTGATTAAATGATATATTTCCAAAGTCTCTAAATATAACTATCACTCTTCAATTTTTTTCTGTGTTTCACTTGTTTTTGAAATGTCTGTTTTTCCAATAAACTTGAAATGTCTGGAAATTGCTGATATATAGCTCTCGGTTCCTTTAGTCATAGTCTGTTCAATGATTCTTTTGAGAATTGGGAGTAAAGTACTTCACAAATAATTAAAATAAAAGTTGTAAGTTGTATGTTATATATTGTGTGTGATTGTTTGGATAAATGTAATAGCTTTATTTAATTTTTTTAAATTTTTATTGTGGCCGAAGTGAATTGCAAATCTTCCACAGTAATATTTAAGGTACATAGTGACTATGAATCAGGGGCATTCCCACCACCAGTGTTGTCCTCCCTCCACCCTGGTTCCCAGCATGCATCCCATATCTCCCTCCTTTACCCTCAGAATACTAGTGTAAATGGTCCCCACTTGTACAGCTTGTTGTACATAGGGTATTAATTTTGTTGTCATTGACTTTGGGTTTGATGTTCAGGTCTGGTCATTTTTTATTTCCACTAAATGTTCATACGACTTCTGGTCCTGGTACCATCCATTTTCACCTCCTCAATTTATGAGGCTGAGCAAGATGATTCAAATAATGTGGTTCTATTGGAGATAAATAGAAAATAAAGGAAAAGAAAAAGAAAAATAAAACTAGGAGGAATCCGTCTAGAAGCTATAAATATCAATTTAGAAAAAGAAATGAAAAAATGAAAACGTTAATAAAATAAAACCAAGATAAATAAAATCAAACAAAAACCACAAAGCAATAACAACAAAAATACTAAAAAAGGAACAAACAAAAAACCAAAACCAGTTTTATTTTTGAGATAATCTGTTCCATCACAAAATTTGAATAGCTATACAAATCCATTAAAGAAGTGTAAGTTGTATCTTGTAGTGGGGTCATTGTGTCATTGTCTGAAGGTCTATTAAACTGTATATTGTTAAAAAAAAAGTGCAAGTTGCTGTTGTTATTTCATGTCTCTTATAAGCTAAATATATTTAAAATAAATATATAATAGTTAATAATATGCTTATATAAATATAGGTCACAAAGGAAGTTCATATAAAAATCATACTCTTAATTTGTTATTTAAAAATTATGCTTCAAAATAATCAAATGATTTTCTAGCTCCAAAATATTTACTGACTTTTAACTCACCTAATCTTTAAACTATTAAAATAATTATACTCTTAAAATTGTCAAACAATTATAAGGTGATACTTTGAAAAACTATTCAGCATTATTAAATGCTACTAGATAAATATAAGCAGAAAATATTCAAATATTTTTATGGTGGTAAAATAATATTCATATCAAACTGACACAAAAACTTGAAGAAAGTGAATAAATCTACTTTCCTTTTAAATCTAAATTCAAAATAATTCACAAATCATTAGAAAATAGAATATGCACAGTATAACAAAAAATACAATGAAAGGGTACAGAGTGATAGGACAAAAGATATGGTGTTTTCTTCACATGCAGTGGACCCCGAGTCAGTCCTCAGTATCCCATAAGATTCTGTGTACTGCCAGGAGTAATTCATGAACAGAGAGAGGAGGAATCTACACTGCCAGATGTGACACAAAAATAAAAACTAAACTAAATATCTTAAGAAATTACATGATCATTTAATAAATACAGAAAAAATCACTGTTTAAAAACCAAAAGACACACTTAGCATAAAACACTATTCAGTTGCATTGAAATAGAAAGATACTTTGGTCTGTTGATTAAAGTGAATCAGCAGAGAGTTTTCAGTAAAATTTGCTTGTGGTGAAACACTGAATACTTGTCTTCTTCAGAGAAAATGGAATAGCCTTTCTGTTAGTATGTAAATCAACCTTGTACAAAGAATAAAATTGAACTAATTAGACAAAAAATTAGAAATCTAGAATGATAAAGGAAATGCAAGTTCTGTCTATACAGTTTAAAATAACATTTTATATTAAATGATACGTACACAGTTACATGTACTAAATTTACCACTTATTATTTAATAACGTAACATGTAAAACCAAGATATAATGTTTCTTAGGAATTAGCAACACATTATATGAAACATTATTTTAATATATTTTATTATAGTATCAGAATACATAAAATAGTCTGGTTTAATTTTATTTAATGAATTAATGACTGGGAAAATAATATAGCGTTTAAAGAGCATTATTTTTGTTTTATTTTATTTAGTTTTATTTTAATTACTTTTTAAAATTAGTTTATTTAAACATCTTTATTTGCAAGGTTGATTATAATACAACTGTGTGGTATATTTTTCAGAATTACAACCTTGTTGATTTTTATTCATACAACACTTGATTTTCAGTCATACAATGTTCAATATACCCTTCAGCAGTGCACATTTCCCACCACCAATGTCCCTGGTTTCATTCAAGCCTGCTTTTCTGACAGACATTTATCTTCACAATGTCTCTCTGTCTCTATCTCTGTCTCTGTCTCTCTATTACTCTTCTTTTTTATTTTCATTTTTGATACTGTGGTTTGCAATTTGCAAAGAGTATCATGTATGTCATTTTATCTCTTTTCCGTACGCATTTCTTATCCAGAGTGATCATTTCCAACTATCATTGTCATAGTAATCCCTTCTCTGCCCTAATTACACTCCCCTGCTCCTTGTGGCAAGCTTCCTACCATGGACTGGCACTTCTGGCCCTTATCTTTATTGTCTCTGAATTATTACCATTCTATCTTTTGTAATATTCTACAAAGTGTGATTATTCTATTTGAAAATAATTCCATATATGCTGTCAACACTGGTTATATTCCTGAATCACATATTCCTCCAAGGTCAGTGGATACAGCCTAGAGTCTTCCAACTGCTGCTAGATATCACCATGGAATTCCCTGAGTACTGGCAGTTAGTTGTGGTGGTCCACAGAGTAATACCATATTCTCAAGTTCTGACATTAAGCCAGTAGCTCATTTGGCCGTGAAATACCTTGAACAACTCCCAAGCCCCTACTGATTTATTGGGAAAGTTCTTCTACAAAATAAAATCATGAAAAAAATGATAAATATTTTTATAAAAATCTGAGAAAATGAAGTTGTTTGGATAAATGTATTAAAATGTGTATGAAAAATAAATTACTTTCAACAAACAATACCTTAATATTAGCTGAATTATATATAGAAAAGTCAAAGAATGTTTGAACTACACTAAACTATAAATCCAAAAGCCATAAAATTTCAAGAATATACAATAATAAATATACAGTCAAATGCAATTATTTTATTATCTCAAAAGATGGAAATGTAAAAATCAATAAATCAGACCACAAATTTGGGAAATTTATGTTTACTAAAACAACCTTAAAAACTAAGATAATATGTACATTGGAAGATAATACTCAAAATATTCACAATATGTGTATTAATTAAATTTGCATCATTTAAAACATAATAAAAAGCCAAAAGATCTGATGATTTAACAAAGTATTGGATAAATAACCCTATGTACAAATACAAGAACCTATAAGCACTTTTAAAAAAATGCTCAATATTATTAATCATCAGAAAAATGCAAAATAAAACAAAAATAGGTTAGCTTTTTCTACGCAATACAGTGAATAAAGTAAAAAATGGTTAATGCTAACTTTTAGTGAAGACATTGAAAAAATGGAGATCTGTTATATCTTAAGAAAGTTATGTAGTAATCTAGAATAAAAGTTCGGCAAATTTTTATTAAAAAGAGTCTCACTTTTAACTTATCTGTGGCATATAATGTTGATTTTAAGATTTTTATTCAGGAGAAATAAAAATGCACCAAATAGAAATAAAAATATAAAAATATGTGTTTATAAAAGACTGACTTACAATTAATCCAAACTACAATAATAAAATTGTATACACACAAATGCCAAAATAAATAAGCAAATATTGGTATATCCATTAAAAGAATAAAGTACTTTTATATTTATGATGTGAGTGTATCATACCTATATAGTTTATATAAGAGGAGTTAAACTATAATGAATTCTATATAATTCTATTTATGTGAACATAAGTATGACATAAATATGTATATATATGTTATATATGTATATATGCTATATATATGTTATATATAACATAAGTATAACATAACTAAGTTAAGATGTTATTTATCTGAGCCATAGTTATCTCCAAGTAGAGTTGGTAATTATCCAGATAAATTCATAATTAATGGGTCTAATATATTTTCTTAATAATATTGGAGTTTATTTTTAACATATATAAATTAACCGCAATATCCATATAAAGATTATCGTGTATTAGAAATTAACATGCATAATGATTTCAACAGAAAAATGGTTTATTTCTCAGGCATTTAAATGTATATATTTTGTTATACAGAGAACACTTATATCTAAGTATGTATTCCCATGGTGATTGGGCAGCTTTCTTTTTAAAATAGATTCAGAGATTTCAGTTATTCATTAGCATTTTTCGATATGCAAACTGTACTCCTTGAAATCACTATATATTTTTCTTTCTGCTTCTACGAAGGCAATAATCAATATAAGTTTATTTTACAATAGATTCAAAGAAATAGTACATTTCATATATTTTAAACAATGACACAAAAGTTCAAAAATATTGCTGCTTTAAAAAATAATTGGGGCTGAAGCAATAGTAGTGCAAGTAGGGTGCTTGAATTGCATGAGGTTGGCCTGGGTCCAATCGCTGGCACATCATATGGTGCTCTGAGTTTATAAGAATAATCCCTGAATGCAAACTGAGTAGTAACTGCTAAGTATTGGGAGGTGTAGCCCCCAAACAAATCAAAATTAATTCTGAAACCAGAGATACTGTGCAGAGGATAAGCACTTGTTTTGCAGTTGCCACTTGCCAGTTCAATTCCTGGTACAACAAATAATTTCAGAGAATTATAAGAATTGATTCTGAACACAGAGCCAGTAATTTGTTCTGTTCACTGATGATATGATCCCAAAACAAAACAAAAAAAAATAAAAATATATTAATTCTGACCACTTTAGCCAACATTCTTCAAGAACTTAGAACATTCACTTTTAAGTGTGAAAATAAAAAACAGATAAACCATTCTTTATAACAAGAAACTGGGAGGTATCTCCTATGCTAACAGGTACTACAAAGCCATAGTAGTCAAAACAGCACGGTATCAAAGACAGACTTTTTGACAATGAGTCAGAATAGAGTATCCAATAACAAACCCTTTACTTTATGGTCAATTAATTGTTGACAAAGGAACTGAGGAAATAAAATGATATAAGGACAACCTCTTCAACAAATAGCATTGTGACAATTGATAACCACATGTAAAAAGTTATAACTGAATTAATATTTCAGACTTAGACAAATGTCAGCTCAAAGTGGATCAAAGAAGTTGAGATAAATCTGAAAGTACAAGGTACACTGAGGAAAACATAGACAGAAGACTCTAAGACCCATACTTCAAAGGAGTATTCAATTATAGGATACCACTGGCAAAGGTGATGGAATCAAATCTAAATAAATAGGACTACATCAAAAATTTCTTTTCTTGGCTAAAGGAACATGCACTAAAACTAAAAGACAGCTAACTGAGTGAGAGAAAACAATGTGCACTTAACACATTAGATAAAGCATTCTTAGCTAGAAGATATAAAGTACTCACAAAGTTATCCCCCCAAAATCTAAAATCCCCATCAAGAAGATTGGGAGAGTAAATGAATAGACACCTCTATAAGAAAGACCAACAGATGTTCAGCAGGCAAATGAAAAATTGCTCATTATCACTTATCATTAGGTAAATACAAATTAATATACTATCTAAATATATGATGATGATATATCATCTTAGATCATTGAGGATAGTACACATCGAAAATTTGGGGAATTATCTATGCTGGTGGGGATGTGGTGATAAATATCATCTCATCTACTGCTGGTGGGAGAGTTGTCTGGTTAAACCTTTATGGAAAATAATATGGAAAGTTCTCAATTAACCTAGAATTGAGCTTCCATGTAACCCAGAGATTTCACTTTTGAGTAGCTATCACCAGGGCAGTAAAACATTCATTCAAAGGGATTTATGCACACCTCTGTCATAGCACTCAGTTCAGTAACTAAAAGTTGGAATCAAAATATGTTCAACAACAGATGATTGGATTATGAAGATGTGGTATATAAATGCAATAAAATAATACATAGATTGAAGGAGTGATGTCATCATACAATTCACTGCAATGTGGATAGAACTGGAAGATATTATGTTAAATGAATCCAGAAAACAAAACCTAGATAGAATATCACTCATATGTGATATTTAAAATAACCATAATGGAATTCAGTGGTTTAAATGGGATGTTGTCATGACATGCCTGGCCCCATCTTATAGAGAGGAGATGTAAAGAAATGGAGTGGAGGAGGAGAAAGTCAGATGTGAAATAATGAGGTCTAGAGGTGAAAGGGGTCCATTGGTGGATTTAAGGAAGGACAGAACCTATCATCCAAACCAGAAAGTCAATAGTCCAGAAATTATAAAACCCAAAATTCAACAATCAAACTTAAAATGGTACCTGTTATTATGGCAGGCTTTGTAGGTGGGGTGTGGAGGTGTGGAGAGATATATGGGATAGACTCTGGGAATACTGGTGAATGTAAGTTGAAACTGGTGGTGAAACTGGTGGTGAAACATTTTAAGTCTAAAACTCAACTATGAATAGCATTGTTAATCATAATGCTTTAATTAAAAAAATTAAATATATTAATTGTTTTACATTTTACATAGAAATACAATATTGAATACTTCAGACCTTTTTCTATTAAAATTTTTTCTAGAAATTCTTTTAAGTACAGTCCTTAAAAGACATTCAATTATACAATAAGTAGTGAGCATGTTGTTTCCTTAAGAATTTTAGACATTCCCAAGTTTGAGTCAGCAATTTACTTACTCATTTCTACTCATTCACTTTATTTCATTCATTCATTTATTTACCAAATACCTTTCTAGGTGCCTTAATCGAATAATATGAACTTTTAATTTAACTAAACATCATTTTCCTTACTTTATAACAAGCCTTCAAGTTCTCTGAGTGAAAGGATATCAGGCTTCCCTTTCTTAAAAGTGACCTGAACTTTAAATGCTAATTTTTTCTTCATATGCCATCTATTAGATACAGCCACCTTGACATTTGCATAGAGTAATTTTGACTTGCACTTTTATAACTCATTACATCAAAAATGTGTACAAAGCTACTCAGATGAGATAGAGTAATATGTCTCTGCACTAGCACTTTGGAAAATATTTTGTATATTTGATTTTTCAAGTGATATGTTCCTCTAAAATTTAACTATAAAGTCTGATGATTACTTTATTGCTTTTTGAGAAACAGAACTTAAAAATTGTAAGAACTTTAACATATATTTTAAATTTTTTCTATGAATTTTATTTTTAATAAGGAAGACACTTTATCTTCTGAAACCTATATATTATTTAGAGCTACAATAAGAGTCTAATAAAGATAAATCAATTCTGCCAACCTAACATTTAGGAAGACTAAAAAAACTATTTTAAACAAATGTGTAGACTGAAGCTTATTACATAAAGAACTTTTCCAGGGGAATTGAAGCATTGATTCTTAGGATTTAAGTGAAATTAATTCTGGATACAAGATTCCTAAAATTTTTGGGGGGAGGGGCCAAACTCAAGGTTTTCTTTCTTTTATTTTTTAGTTTTTGAGCCACACACGGTGACGCTCAGTGGTTACTTTTGGCTATGTGCTCAGAAATCGCTCCTGGCTTGGGGGACCATATGAGATACCTGGAGATCGAACCACAGTCCTTCCTAGGCTAGCGCTGGCAAGGCAGATGCCTTACCCCTAGCGCTACCGCTCCGGTCCCAATAGTTTTTCTAATATTCTCTTGGATATTATTCCTAATAGGCTTGGGGGAACCATATGGATGTCAGGGGGAAAAAATCCAGTTTAACTATGTGCTATACAAGCATCCTACCTGTTGTATTAGTGCTCTGACCATAAAGATTCCTGTTATTAATATTAGGTTGATATATCTTGCATTCTACACACTGCATTTTAATATAACTGAAGTATGGTCATAAAGACTTTTCATAAAGTTATCAAGATGCCCTATGCAATATATGCTTATTATTTTACTTTTACCTTTTAGGGCTCTTCAAACAATTAAAATGGTACAGTATGGCTCTTGAAATTCAAATTAAAGGGTTAACATTCTCTATTACATAATTTCATTTCCCGCACAGTTATTTTTTAAATGAAATATCTGTGCAGGCTTGTACTAAGGATCTAAATATAATCACTGATTTCTAACAAGTTATTCTGCATATTCTATATACAGAAGGGCATCCCAAAGACATTCTAAAGATAGCTCTTAAGCTTCAGCTATCTTTAAATTCCCTTTGTGTCAGGCAACTTCACCTTAGTGTTTCAAGTAGAAAATATACATTGTCTTTTTGCATATAATTCAAAAGAATGTTAAAGTCATATTTCTCAAAAAGAGAAAAATGGCAAAGACATTATAATCAGGTCTTTGCAAGGCTTCAAGGGAACACGGTTTCTAAAGCTTTTTCTTTGAGTAAAAGGACTGATGGTGCTAATATTTGAAAAAAAGTTGCTAAAGTATCTGCTATTATAAATATAGTGTTTGTTTGGTGTTCAGAAATTCTGTAAAAGACAAGAAATATAGCATGATTTATGCTTTAGAGCATGCAAAGTTGAGCTTCATATTCAATGACTGCAATAATACAATTTTACAACAGGACTATTACTGTCAAAATATTGTCCACTCAAATATATTCTCACACCTTATGGAAGTAAATCTTATGCTTAAATTAGTTTAGATAATTGTTTAATAAGGGCTTTTTCATCAGCTCAATTTCTAAAAGGTCATTTTATTTTACTATGCCCTTGAGTTAGATTTATCAGCAACACAGAAACCCAAAGAGCAGGCTATCACTGGAGAAAGTGAGAATGTATGCAACCTCCATAAATTCTTGGAAATAGGTAAAAAAAAATTAATTAGTTATGTTTTCATTATAAAGTATATGATTTGGTATACTTTATAAGTATTTGTATAATGAACATAATAATTAAAATTATATAGATTTGATTGTATACTGATAAATTATCTATTACATATGATTTTGTTTTGCTTTGTTTTTGGGCCACACTTGGTGGCACTCAGGGGTTACTCCTAGCTCTGAGCTCAGAAATTACTCTTCGCAGGCTCTGGGGACCATATGGGATGCCTACTATTGAATCTGGATCAGCCACATGTGGGAAAAACATCTTACTCACTGTGCTATTGTTCCATTACCTATTGTATGTAATATGTACAATTAGGAGATGTTAATAAACTATCTTTGGGGCATATAAAAATTAAGCTAATGGTTATAAATCCTTTTACAAAACAGTTTTGAAGCCAAATTTTACATTTTTTGTGGAGTTAGTGTGTGGTATGAAGAGGAGGGTGAAAGTAAACCCAAAATAGATTTTTGTTCTCGATTTTAATTGAAGACTATATACAAATAGCTTTTCAATTTATATGATCACACATAATTTTTAAAAAAATCTTGCTGCAGTGTATTTTGCTATAAAATAAACTGCATATATCGGCATCTATATATTTTCCCTCAAATTGGAGTCTAGACTATAGGTAGTGTTCCAGTAATATATGAAAAATTGGTGCATGGGACATTAGTACAAATATACAGACCCAATATCAGTATCTCTTTCTAGAATGGAACTGTTCAATAGATAAAAGGTAAATTGATTTTAAACTATCATCATTTTCTAAATGTGCTCGTGGAATGAATATTTTAAATTGTTAGTGAATGATTTTAAAGCTAAACTATGATTTCAGAGAGAAAGAACTGCATAATTACTTGGCAAATAACAAAAAAAATAGAAAACCGTGAGCAATATATTAAAACTTTCAATATCAAAATTACGTTTTTTTCTAAGATATGTCTTAACATTACATAATAAATTATTATCTGCATTTTATATATTTTTCAGTTAAATAATTTATTTGGTAATATTTGGACACTATCAAATGGAAAAAGGCTATAAGATATTGTATATAGACTTTATGAATTTTGTAAATATTGCCAAAATATCAATTATAAATTGATAATGATCATAAGCTTGATAGAAAAGGGGGCATTTTGTGCTCACTTTGGCAGCACATATACTAAAATTGGAACATTACAGAGAAGATTAGCATGGCCCCTGCGCAAGGATGACACGCAAATTCGTGAAGCATTCCATATTTTAAAAAAAGAAAGAAAAGGGAGGCATTTTATTAGGGTAATACCTTACTGAGATGAGTGCATCCTTATAACCTTGGTAACTATTATCTTCAGATTGATCCTTTGATATTTCTTATGTGAAATATTGGATTATTTTCACAAGCCAAAATTACCCCAGCTCTTGGAAAAAGACAATTTTAAGTTGACTACTCTGATTTAAAAGAATTTGACTTAAGAAAATCTGAGGATCAGACTAAAGATTTGAAAATGTTGATATGTCTTTTTCCCCTCCAGTAATAGTGAAGAAACATTTTATATCTTCACTCTTAATCCAGACAAAATTTTGAACGCATAATTTAGTTTTCTTTCAACAATTATAAAAATGTGACCACCCTTGTTTAAATTCAAAGGGAGTATATAGAAAATATTATTCACCTTTACAAGTATTTGTCTCTGAATTCAACAATTCAAAAGGAGAATATTATATATCATTCAGGAAATAAGTATATAGATATTCTATGAGCTCCATTTCTAGAGTAAACAAGAGAAGCAAGTATCGATGTGTATGAATTTCAAAACAATGCTTTTTAAAAAATGCTAGGGAAAATATCATGCACAATATTAAGTTAACTACATTACATTAAATGTAGCAAAGACACATGTTTTTGGAGAAGTTTAGCTATTAAAAACATGATCATAAGGGCATTCACTAACTTGATTATAACTTTTACATCTTAGGAGGCAGACAAAACTGGGATAGATCCAAGGGGAATTAAGCAATGTTTATTTGTTAGTGCAAAAAAAAAAACATTCTAGAACATATCCTATAGAATAGTGAACTATGTTAAATATCTATGCAGCTTATAAGTCAGAATAATATTCTCATACTGTTATGAATTTTAAGTATTTTCAATATCAATGTTAAAGTCACCATCATGAATATAAGGATTATCATTAATACTCATATTTTAATTGTTAATTTTCAATATGTGTAAAAGCACCAAATGGTGCTACAAAGTCAAACTAAGTATTAAAATTATAAACTGAATTTAACTGAACATAAACTTAGAATATTCAAAATAAACATGTATCCATTGAATTTAAATGAGGATATTTTGAAAAGATAAACATGTTGATTTTAGCTAGTATTAACTTTTCTAAAGAAAAATATTTTGCTGTTATTAGTAAAGTAGGATAAAAGATGTGACTTATCTATTAATTTCCATTTAGAAAAATAAAGCAATATTTCGAGAAAGATGTGAGAAGAAACTGATGTTGGTTTGCTATAGGTAAAGATTAATATACGGACATTACAGCACACAAATGTTTTCATTTTGCATCAGTTAAATATGTGGCCTTAAAATGTGTCACATTATTTTATAGATTATGCAATTACTGGTATGGGTTTAAATTGTTGGCTCATAAATATGAGGTAACTAATTAAACTGAGTAGAGAAGTTGTGAATATAAATATATATATAATAATATAATAAATAACAAAATATGTACTGAAAATGTAGTGCTGATTTACAAGAAGTAGAGCTTTGAGAAAACATAGTAAAATATATTTTTGCTTTGCAATCAGAAATGTTTTATATCTAATAATTTTTCTCTTCTCATTAATTTGTTTGTGAAGCTTTAAGATTTCTTTATACATCCCTATATTATGCTCTAAAATCTTATTTCATGGAAGCATTTCATTTTAATTTAAATTGTTTTTATATCAAAGACACAAATTTATAAAATCAACATCATATTATATGACAATTAGTTCAGATAGTATTTTTACAGAAAAAATAAATTTTAACCTCAAATGTTTAACACAATTACCAATTTTGTATGATGTACTGACTTTGCCTCCTATCTGAAAAAAATAAAACAATAGTGTTACTATTTATTAAAAGACTCTGATTAGATAAATTATAATAGAGAAAATATCAAAACCATAAGTGACAATTAAGATACATTTTACTTATATTTTAAATATTAGTTATATTACCAACATGTGCATAATAAGTCTATTTTCTAAAAAAACAACTCATTCTATTTTTTTTCCATCAACTGAAGCAAAACATGCAGTGTTTTCATTTTGAAATTCTCCTTTTCCTGTAGGGTGGGGTGTCATGCTAATGCAACTGACATAATAACATAAAAATATATATTATTCATTATAATTATATTGGAAATCCCTCTAGCTGAATTCAGTGAAATAGAATTACTCTAGGCCAGTGGTTGGCAACCTGTGGCTCACAAGCCACATGCGACTCCAGGAGTCAGGACTCTGCTCCTAGCCTCTATCAGTGCACACCCTGTGTGCAGCCCTGGCTGCTGGCTCCACACAGCTTGATCAAAACCAAGGCCAAAGTTCACATTAGTGTTTGTGACTTTGTCAGTCATTGTCAGGATGTAATTTTCCCTACATTGTAAGGCAAATTTTACGGAATTTAACGTTATCGATAAATAATATCGTTCTAAAGTTTCTATTTTATTAGTTCTGTTATTTGTATCCTCCTGACCTATGTGGATACTTGCATGCAGAGTATTCTCAATAAAAACTTATTGAAAATAAAAACAGTCTATGTATTTTCAGTTTTAAAAATGTGACTCTCAAAATAAATTTCAATCGTGGTTTTGGTGAGATTTGAGTCAGTTGAAAAAAAGGTTGCCCACCATTGCTCTAGGCAATATTTGACCTGCTGAATGTGCAGAGGCTGGAAGGAAGGCATTGCAGTACTGCTCAGCCTGGAATTTCTCTAGAGTTAGCAGGGACATACAATGTTGCTCTGAAACCACAAGGACAACAACCAGTAGTACTCATTGGCCAAGGACTGTAAGAGACTGAAATCAGGGCCAACATATATGCATTTTATCACTTCTGTGCATCAAACCTAGGTCGGTTCTGGACCGGCTGCATGGAAGGCAAATGCCCTACTGCTGTGCTATTGCTATGGTCCCTAATGCATTTCTTTTTAAAATAAACACATACAAAGTACACATACAAATAGCTCTTTTATTTTAAAGGATATAAGACAGAAAAATTAAACTGTACATGTGAAATTATTGTAAATATATATAAAGCTAAATAAAATTTAACTCCTTGTGATGAAACTAATTTTACAGTTACTTAGAGGTCACTGTTTACTAGGAAAATAATGATCAGGATCAACTTATCAGTGTCACTAACTATGTGTGGTGACAAACCATGGGACTGTTTCTATATCTATTTACAAACATCCAGATGTTTGGAGTTATTCATGCACATTATTCATTTTATGTTAACAAAGTAATTTGTATATGTTGGCCTTATTGGCAATATAGTCAATGCTAAGCTTATATTTTATCTCTTAATGTGGCTCAGATGTTTCTAAGCGTTAACACATTCACTGAATTACACATTAAGACATAGTTAGTGAAAATATTATGAGAGCATAAATAGGGAAAATCAAACCATCACCTTCCTCTATATTACCTCTTTTGTTGACAATCAGAAGTAGTGAAGCATAGACCTACTCTAGTCCAACTCACAGGTATGTATGTGTGGCGTGTGCAAGGGTCTGTCATTAACTGGTTGATGCCATAGGAGGCAGCTCTTACTTTAATGTCCTCCAACCTAAATAGATTACTTGATTTGGATCACTACAGATAGCATGAAAAGTTCTTTTGTTGAGTTATAGTTTTTCTTGGCTTTTAGCAGCACAGCGTGAGAGGGATAAAATTTGGCACTCTATCTAAGCTGTCATTTGGAATTTTAGATTTGGATTCTCTACTCAACATTTAGGCTTAATTCAAACCATACTATATTCCCTGAGCACTACAGCAGTATCTCCTGCAGAAATGAACTTCTAAAATGTCACCTAGCTTGTCATGGCACCCCAGTATTTTATATGTTCTTGTGGAATTTTCAATGACAGCATTAGTTTTCAAAGCTGCAGTGAATCATTTAAGTGTTTTTAGATGGCTGAAAATTGCCAAGTTCTCTTCTATTCTAGCTGAATCAAAATTCATCATCAAAATATTTTAGACACACTAATCTCTCTTTAGCCGCTAAAAATTATGAATGCAAACAGATCAAACTATGATTGCATTTACCCAGAAAATATCTAAAGATCTAAAAATACTATCTCTGCCTACTCACCTAAAACTTTTGCTCACGACTTTGTGAATAAAACATTATGTTAATGAACACTCATAAAGCAACACTTAACAACTCTAATGAATTTAATGAAGAATATATCTCTACTTCAGTGTTTTCTTCTGCAAAGGGCATTCGTTTTCTGCAGTGTATCATCATATTTTAATGGTTGGCAATTACATCATCCACAATTTATTTTAAATAATATACATGATAATTATAGAAAAATTAAAAAACAATACATAAAGTGCAGGAATGATATATATACATATATATACAGTACAGGAATGATATATATACAGCACAGTAATGATGAATATATTTTCTATATCACTCCTGTAATGTATTTGAGCTATTACTGAACACCTTTATATTCAGGAATATGCCCCCCCAGAAGCAAGTAAAGAATCCATTTGGCAATACTCAGTGAGCAGGTCTGTACAAATCAGTGAAAGTCCTCAAGCATATGCTTATATTCAGTTACTAAAGTGTGAGAAACCATCAGGGTCACCCAGGAGATGCCTGGGGACTTGCAGGACTATAATGAAATCTTTGATGAAACTGGCCTCTCTGCTATGTCCCTGATTCCTGAAAACATACTTTTAAGTAGCTCCATAAATTTTTACTTAAGATTTTTGTTGTTTTATATTTTAACTAAGTGTTACATATTTAATACACATATAGTTCCTGTAAATAAAAGCTGTTCGAGACGAATTGAAAATACACACATTTCAAGCAAAAATTTGAACACTTATTAATAATTAGAACCTTTAACCTCTCTTTTTATTATTTTCTAAATACTGAGAACCAGTAATAAGAGAATAACAGCTGAAGAATTTCTCTTTTAAATGATATCAATGGTTTCATGTTAAATAACATATACATAAAATATACTCTTTTGTATTCTGATTCTTTTATTAGTCTTATAAATTGTGGCTTTAAAACAACTCCATAAAACGTTTGATGTCCTTCCTTGAAGACAATTAGATTAATTTCCTTCTTTTTGGTATGAGAGTATGGGGTAGATTTAATGACTGGTGGCTATTGATGAAATAAAAATCCTTTGTAGCTATATAAAAGAAGTTTATATATTCATATACTTGCTATTTTACCTCCTTATTTGTATATAAATTAACTTATAATTAAAATATTTTTGATGAAGTACAAAGTGCTTGACAATACTATATTTTTAGAATTTTGTTTTCAGTTTCTAGATTCCATCTTGCATATTTGTTTAGCTTGAGTAGACACAGAGTGAAGTACTTAGGGATCATTCCCATCTTAGTGTTAAGGAGTTGGTCCTTTGATGTTGCTCAGGGAACTCTTTAGTGTCAGATTCCCACATGTGAAACGCTTGTTCAGCCATTAATCTATTACTCTGACCCTAGATTCCATCCTTATTTTGATTAAAATTTCAACCAGCACCACTTCCTATTTCATAAAGATCAAGAACACATAATTTTCTATTATCACAATAATAAATCTAAAACCCTGGACATGACGTGTATGTTAGCAAAAAGACTACAAATAATTACTCTTAAAATAGCATGTTTGTAAGTTACTTGGAGATTTGTTTAATGTATAAAATATATTATTTTGGTTTGCAAGAACATAAGAATGACAAGCTAGAAATTGTGACAAGTGCAGTTAAAAAATCTTTCAATAGATTAGAAAGAGAGCACAGTGGACAGGACCTAGTATAATGGAAAGGGTCTTGCCTTTTATTAATCAGGGTTTGATTCCTGTTACCACACATGGGTTCCTTAGTGCTTCTAGGAGTGATGTCTAAGCACAGTCTCAGGAGTAAGTGCTGAACATAACTGGGTATGGCCTCAAAATAAAAATATATATTTATCCATATATATTTATATATACATATACATTTTGTTATATATAATAAAATAACGTTGTACTAGTAGGAAAAATATAATAAAAAGCTTATTTTAATCTAATAGAACCTTTTATATAAAAAATAACTTTATTCCCTAACTTCTTAAACTGTGGTTTAATACGATCAGATAGCTAAACATGAAGTCATAAAAATCTTAAAGTAAACAAATAAGTTCAATAGATTCACTATCAGTAAATGATTTACTTTTTAAGTATTCCAATATATAATCATATGTACATTTTTTTTCAAAATAAAGGGGTTTATTTATTTGACTAATTTTGAAAATTTCAGATTAGGCCAACTTTCTCAAGAGCTGGACAGACTTTGCATTTGAAAAAAATATCCATATTTTGTAGCATTCAGATTATATTCTTAGAAACTTAGTTCTATGTTCAGCATAGACCCCTGACAGTTTTCTGGAAACTATGTACAGAGATGGAGATCTAACTGTGGTCAATTTAAGTACAAAAAGAACATTAACCCATGTGCTTTTTATCTATTAATCTTGAATGGGAAATATTTAAGAATCCCTGAATAGTTCTACTAGAAATTGACCTATTAGGACAGAAGAAAAATATCTGGCCTTACACTGATATCAGCAATAGCAGAAAAGGTAGTCTAAATTTCTACCCTTGCAGACTTTGTCAAGATTACTTAGCACTATATTTTAGTAAGTATATCCTAGCAAGTAGAGTTAACACTTGTACTGCTTCCTAATGAGAACATATGTCGACATCTCAAGTTGTTCGTTTATAAAGAGCACTATATGAGAACAATGACAAATATTATAGCATTGAAGAGTTTGTGAAGGTAGTTTTTTTAATTATAATACAATGATTTACCAAATGTTCATTATAAAGTTGTTTCAGGCATTAAATATTCAAACACTACTCCCAACACCCTTCACCAATGTCCCCAATTTCCCACCCACCACCAAAACCTGCCTCCATGTAGATACAAATAAATGTATTTCATGTTGTTTATTACAGCACAAAGTCACATGGAATTATCAAAAATTAGAGCAATAAAATTTAATTTGAGTTATTTCTATTTCCCCAAGGTATCACTAAAATCTGTGTCTAAAGATTTACTAAGCTTTGGTTCGTGCTAGTTGGGCCTTCGGAATTACTATTTAGGCTCACAGAGCTTGGGAGATTACTATATAATTTTCCCATCAGAAATCCTGTGGGATAAACTACTAAAAAATTTCAAGCTGTTGCACTGCTGAATGCAGTCACATTGCCCAGGATTTATATATCTGAAATAAATCTGGTTGTTTGTCATTTTGATAAGGTTAAGTTGAGGAGCTGGGTTATTCCTGTAAAAGGGTGGAGGTTGTGGTACTGAGCTGTAGTTCATGTAGAATAGGGAATCTGTCCCTACCCATTCTGAGGATTTTAGAGCTTCAACCTAGACTGGATTATCAGGGAAATATTGTCAGAAATTATTTTCTTTTAGATAATTAGTACACAATTTTTTCTGTTGGAAAAATGAAATTCAAGTAATGAGTCACAAATTTTAACTACCAACTAACTGGAACAGGATGATTTCCTCTAAGTAACCAATAGATACCAAATGAGGAACCTAATTTCTTTCCATGCCCAGCAATTGGAAAGTAGAAGCACCCCCTTTAAAGCTTGGGAGGACTCTCAGAAAGATCAGTTAATTCAGAAAGCACAATAAGATCTAATTGTCTAAGAATATCATATAAATGTCCAAGTTAAAAAAAATTTCACAAAAATGACCACCCTCATCATCCTGAGAATCAGTAAGATCTGAATCTAAATAAGAAAAGACAGTTGGCATATGCCCACACTAAGTTGATAAAAATGTCTACACATTTGAGCCAGAGCAGTGGTGCAAGTGGTAAGGCATCTGTCTGTCTTGCACACGCTAGACTAGGACGGACGGCAGTTCGTCGATACCTCGGTGTCCTATATAGTCCCCAAGCTAAGAATGATTTCTGAGCGCATATCCAGGAGTAACCCCTGAGTGTCAACAGGTGTGGCCCCAAACCAAAAATATATATGTATATACGTATATATACATATAAATGTCTACGCACATGAAACAAATTGCATAATGGAAACTGCCAGCAAATCAAAGTTCTTAGGTTATAAATACAGGTATAGGTCACATCAAATATAAATTCAAAAACAGTTAAAAAACACTAAAATTAGAAGAACATGAAAATATTGAATAAAATCATAAAGATTAAAGTATCAAAAAGAAACAGTGAATCTGATGAAGAAACAGAGATGTTAGAGTAAGTGAGCATAGGGTAAGGTTAGTATATATCCAGTTACCCCAAATCCTCCTAAATGTCTATTGCTAGGGTTGTTGCCCAAGGGGAGAATCGGAAACTATGTATAAATTTCTTAGCAGGGCCTTTGTTTCATTAGTGAAGTCACTCATCTACGTCTGTTTAGCCTTTCTTGGGACTTGGAATTTTTCTTTTCACTGTCATTTGAGCTCTCAGATGAATTCTGCATCTCACAGAACTTGCGGCTGGTTTAGATTTCAGTCAGTGTTTCCAATGTATGTTTACAAAGAAGTCCTCTCTCTCTCTCTCTCTCTCTCTCTCTCTCTCTCTCTCTCTCTCTCTCTCTCTCTCTCTCTCTCTCTCTCTCACACACACACACACACACACACACACACTGCAACATGTAGGTCATAATATCATGACCCTTTAGATTGTTTTAACTGTTATTTTAGTGCAGATAATACTCATAAGGAGTCTCCTTATCAATAACCCTACGTTTATTATTTGTCATTCGAGTAGATTTACACATATTATTTTCCTTTAGCTATCCAAGTGGTATGAGCCTGTTATCTTTTATACCTTCTTTCTGTCCTCTCTTGTTTTCTGTATTTAAATTCTTCAGAGAGTACCTAAGAGAACGTTCATTGCATCTCCCAGGGACATCTGATGTCAGCACATCTCTACACTGAGTGCACCAAATAATCATAAACTATTCTATCAGGCCTCACATTATTGGGCTTACTTACTTCCCTATCACAATATTTCCTAGTATAATAAATAATATATAAATAACAAATAAAAATGTTCATACTATTACTTTTACCGTTTGTTACTAACACCATTTATCCTTTAGTTGAATTCATTTTGTGATAAATATTACATTATAATGTAATCTATGCATGTAACATATAGTATAATATATATCATACATATATGCATAACATATAAACCATATATACATATATAATAATACTTTTGTGATGCATGCATTATATAATGTTATATAAAATATATATCTCACTTAACAAAAAGTATCAGAGAAGCAAAGCATTCAGATTTTTCTGCTCATTCTCTATCCCTCTCTTTCCTGCATGTTTATCCTCTATCTCAAAAACAGCATGGTTCGAGGTATACTAAAACCTAGAAGAAAGATAGAAGCATTTATTGAACATATGAGTGAAAGAATTTGAACGAGTTTATAATAATAAAATAATGATATAAGGAATAGATGAGAGATATAAAGGAGAGGAAAAGAGTGGAAAGCGAGGAGAAGGAGGAAATTGAAGAAACTAAGACATATACAATCCGGAATGCCCGGATTCAGAACATAGGAGCCAGTCCAAATCATTCTGACTCCACATTCATCCAACTAAGATGTTCCTTTATGTTAAACTGAAAACATGCCTCTCTTCACTTTCTCAGCAAAACATAGAAAAGATGACCACATAATATTCTCTTTTATGAATAAGTATACCCCATATTTCCAACTAGCTTTGATGAAACTTTGCTTCATCTTTATTCCATTTATTAAAACTTGTGTTCTTTTAATTTTAGGTTACTTTCATGCCCAATATAAATAAATCTGTGTGAATAACATTTTAAAGATGTTCATATGTATTTATTTGTTTACTTAAAATGTTATTAATGCAAGTATGAGGCAGGTTTTTATGTTTTTTGCCCCAGGGAAAGAACAAAACAGAAGGCAGGCATTCTCAGACAATTCTCTTGAAATCATACATTTTTCCCTCAAAATCTCAAGACCTAAAAAGATTATACTGTATACCCTGTATGGAACAAAGACATAGGACATTGTGGAAGAAACAGAAGAATATTTTTAATCAAGAGATGCCTATGTTACATTTCTTCCCACTTTTCTTTTGGCTTTTGCCCAAGGGACAGAAATTTCCAGAACTGGGTAAATTGGATGTGATCATGCCAAATAACTTGAATTTGTGTTTGTCAGTGTTTCCTACACTCCAAGTTATACAAAGAAACAAAATCAATAAAGTTAGAAGGCCTGTTTGACCAGATACTGACATAGAAGAGTTTCATGGTAACAAAGGTGCAAAGATAACCAAGGAAGTCACAAAGAGTTAGTAAAGCAGGTATGGTATTTCTTTGCTCTTGGGCAACCCAGGTTGGTTCATTCTTGGAAAAAAACATGAATGAGATCCCCTAAGCCCACCACCATGTCAGACCATTGAGAACTTGTATAATTTTGAGGCTCAATGAGACCACCAGGGAAATGAATTGACTTTTTTAATGGCTTCTTGTCAGGATGTTTCCCCCAAAGGAAAGATAACTCAGGACTAAACTATTCTTTTACTACTGTGATATTAAGCTATTTTGAAGATGTCTTTAAATGAATGGAACCATAACAGGAATATCAAGAACCACTGAATTGATAAACTACTGTTTGCTGTTTGAGTCTAAAATGTTCAGTGGTATAGTAAATTATCATTATTATTATTATTATTTGGAAATAAGCTTTAGCATGGTATTTCATAAGGAAACTAGAGTTTATTGTAAAAGCTAGCATTTGTATTTTAATGATTATATATACTGATTATCACATTTTATTATATTATTTTCTATAGGTAATATTTAAATAACATAAATTTTAGAGTTAGAAAACAGAAACAATCAACTTTTAATACCAGTAAAATGAAAGCTAGGAAACAGAAAATATATCTGGAAAATATTTGTAATAATACATCATACCATATTGAGACAATTTTTAATATTAGAAAATGCAAGCTTTCTTTTCATATAAATTTAAAAAATACGTATATTTTAATTTATTATTAGATTTTCTGTGCAGTGCTTTATAATAGCTATAGCTGAAAAGCACATTTGTTTATTTAATAGGTCTAAAATATAGAAAAATGATTTAAAGATTTGTGTATTTTTTTCTGACCTCAAACTTTGCTCGTTGCAAAGGAGCATTACTTGCTGTTTTTAATAAACAAAAATACAAAGAAACATTGCATATATAACTCATTACAAAAACAAAACTAAAGTTCTAGAAGTAGTGAACAGTGCTAGGTTATTTAAATAGTTTGTGAATAATTTGTGAATTTTGGAGGATTTTTAAACCTAAGACATTTTTATATCTTCACATGATACCAATTGATGCATTTTATTTTTCTTGATCGCACATATCTAAGTTATGTTCGGTCTTCAAAATGTAGCTTTATATTGCATACATCTAAGATATTATTATGCATGTCACACAAAAGAACACAAGTTCTAATGAATTGAATAAAGATGAAGGAAAAGTAGAGTTGAAAAATTCTAATAACATATATAAATTAATAAGTAAATATATATTAAATTTATCAGATAACTGAAGGGAATATAGTGTAGGAGGTAAGACTGTTTTGTCATTATTTATGAGAGTCATACATAGCTTTATTGAGAATAAGTTCAAAGGAAAGTTCGGGAATAGCCAAGATGTCACTTGGGAAAGTGACATTCTGAATGCAAATATGAGGATAAGAGATAATACAATATTTAAGTCACATGCTGCCAGTGGTGAACCATCTCTCCCACCACTTTTTCTTTTTTTATATTGACTCAGTTCCAAACTCTGGCCTCATATAAAGTCCCTAGAGAATGGCCAGAACTGATTTCAGATCACAGAGCCAAGCAGTAAACTCTGAGTAGAGCCAGGTGTATATCTACCCCTAAACAAAACAAACAAACAACAATAAACAAAACATATAAAAATACAATAAGAGCAAGTAGAAATGCTCTTAGGGTGAAACTTACCAGATCATCTCAAAAAAATATAAACAATGAAGCATGTAGCAAGAGACTGAGAACTATTATAGTCTCTCAATATTAATCAAAAAAGTTCAGATATGTGGTGAAGATTTGCAAAGCATGCACAGTAGAACTTATTAGTCATTTGATTAAGAGCTTAAAACTCATTAAAATACAAAGCTGACTTGTAGTCAAAGATAACAATTTGTTTAAGTTTTTTTGAAGGGGTTTATTCTAATTCTGTGTTACTGAAAGATTATTCTAAGTTCACTGTTGAGCATACTTAGAAACAAAAGACAGAAGAATCTAGATGAAAATACAAACTACTCATAGATGTAAAATGCTGGACAGCAGTGTTTTGACAGTAGGGATGCTAAGAAACTCTAGATATGCTGAAGAAAAGACCAAAACCTTGCTTGTCTAAGTAGAAGATGAGAGGTTAGGGAGTGATGAACTGTGAAGCATTAGTCCTGAAATATTGGAAGGCTAGTATTGCCATTATTTTGTTTCAATTATTTTTCAGTCTACCAACACAGAATTCATAAAAGATAAAACTCTCTAAAAAACACGACAAAAGATACATGAACAGATGAGTGGGCCATTTTGAACTAAATTTGTTATCTCTCTAATTTATGTATCAATGGAACCTCTAATCCTAGTACCTAAAGCCTGATTGATTCAAATACATTGTCCTTGAAGATATGATCAATTTACAGCATGTCATTAGGATACATCTGAATCTAATTTGAATGATTTTTAAAAAGTTGACAGTTAATTTTTTCTATTTTAGGCTATTTTTTCTTGAATATATTTCCTTGAATACACTTAAATACTTCTAGAAACATATGATGGAAGATCAATTGTGTTGTTTCTTTTTTCTACACTTCTTCATAAAATCATTCAGAGCAGTATAATAATATATCCTGTGTATTCTTCAATTTGGGTATAATGAAGGCCTTTCTCTTGTGTTGAGGTACAATATGCAAGACCATACACCTAACTAGGTTTGGTCATATGTAAGGCAAGTGCCTTAATCTCTGCACTATATCTCAAGTTCTAATATATTTTTGAAAAATATTTCTGCACAATGCAGGATCTTATTTAATTCAATCTAGTTCTCCATAAAACACCTAAATTCCCATATCTTGAATTATACCTATTTACAACACATTTGTTTTATTGTTGCAAAGGTTATGTACTTCCTAAATTCTATCAGTTCCAATAAGACTTACAAAGCTCATGTTTTCATTTGCATAGATTTGTGTTTCTTGTAAATTGTCAATAACACACAATTAGTAAGTATGGGAAGGCACAAAATGCAAATCTGTTAAGTTATATTAAAATAAAGTTATATATATATATTGTTCCTTAAAAAAGCTACAATACAAACAGAATTTTTTGTCCCCCCATTTGTTCTTTTTCCTTTTTTTTTCCTTTGCTCTTACCTTCAAACAGAAATAAATAACTTGAACCATCTTGTTCTGCCTCTCAAATTAATGGGGAAATAATGGAGGGCACCAAGACCAAACAGTCGTATGAACATTGAGTAGAAATAAAAAAGAACAGACTTGAACACCAAATCAAAGCCAACTACAGCAAAAACGATACCCAATGTACAACAGGTTAGACACAGGAGGGATCACTTGTACTAGCAGCCTGGGAGGCAAAGGAGGAGCCATAAGCGATGCAGGCTGGGAACAGGGATGGAGGGAGGACAACATTGGTGGTGGGAATGCCCTTGATTCATTGTCACTATGTACCTTAAATTACTACTGTGAATGATTTGTGATTCACTTTGGTCAAAATAAAAAAATTATTAAGATTAAAAAAAGAATAAAAATGGAGTGATGTGTTTTAAGAAACAAGAATATAATGTCAAGCCAATGGTATAAATTGAATAACAGAGGAGTGAAATGAATCAAAGACCAGCTCATATAATCAAAAGTAAGAATATGAGGGGGCCGTAGGGATAGCGCAGCAGTAGGGCATTTGTCTTGCAAGCGGCTGACCTAAGAACTGCGCGAGGTTTGATTCTCCGGCATACCAAATGGTCCCCCCAGCCAGGAGCTATTTCTGAGAACAGAGCCAGGATTAACCCCTGAGAGTGACCGGATGTGGCCCAAAAGCCAAAACCAAACAAACAAAATAATAGGGCATCATAAAAAAGAGTGAAAAAAATAAAATAATAGGGCATTATGAGTAAAAGACCTTACAGGTGAGCAGAGCCATTGACTGAAAAACAAGTGGATTTCTTCTAAAAGTAAAGGAGTCATTGTAAGACTCATTTCTCAGGGTAAAGGCAAGAAAATAAATATTTGGAGTATTAAAACAAATAGTATTACCTCTATATGACTCATAATATTATTATTGGCAGCACTAAGTATGAAGCATACCAAATTATAATTGATGCAAGAGTATATAAAGAACTCTGGTAAATATATATGTAAATATGTAAATATATATACATATATGTATATATGTGAATATATATGTATATATATTCAAAAGTAAAATAAACCCATTCATTTATAACAGCATAAATAAATCTGTCATAATACAGGAAAATAAGTATTTCATAATATTAATGTAAGCCTCTAAAACAATAAAAATATCTCAGAATACAAAAATATATTTGTGCTTGCAATAGTCTATACATACATTGAGATCATGGATAACTTGTTCATAAAGTGTTTATAGCACCAGATGAATAAATTCTTGATATATAATGTATAATATAGCTTCTGTTGTTAATCTCATGGTTCTGGCTACTTTAAGCCTTATTAAGAAGGAAAATATCATATTAAATATCTTCACAATTTTTCTCTGTGTCTCTTTCTGTCTTACTTTATCTCTCACAGAAAGGCACATACATACTTTCAAAACCAGGAGTATCTGGTATTTTGTATATATCATTATATTTATTGTAGTGGGGATTAGATTATTTTGTACTCAAACTCATCAAATAGTAAATAATGTTTATACTTTTCAAACAAAATATTTTTGAAATTAATTTTAAATTTATTTTTGACAGCTAGAGAGATACTATAGAAGGCAAGCACTTACCTTGCATGTGACTGGGATCAAACTGGGTTTGATCCTGGGCATCATATATGGTTTTCTGAGTTCCACAAAATATTAACCTATCACAGAGCTCAGAACAATTTCTGAGCACCACCAAGTGCAGCTAAAGCAAACAAAAATTTTGGTTGGATTATTTTACTTTTGAAGTAAGATGTTGGCTAGGACGGACTGCAGTTCTTCCCAGATGGTCCTCCAAGCCAGGAGCGATTTCTGAGTGCATAGCCAGGAGTAACACCTGAGCGTCACCAGGTGTGGCCCCAAAAAACAAAACAAAACAAAACAAAAGGTCACATTTTATTTCAAATGAGTAAAGCATAAAAACATTAAATTCTCTATTTACTTAAATGACATACTACACAGTAAAGTAGGAAGGTTCATGCAAAATATAAAAATAAGAGAAAGAAAAGTTGGAAAGAAGGAAGAAAAGAAAAAATAATAGGAAGATCAAAATATGAACATTTGTTTTTATATTGTTTTGAAATTAAGAAATAAGGTAGAATATTATTTAAAATTTTAAGTAAAATTTACAATTTTATAATATAAATCCTTCGTTTATGACAAAAATTTTAATGAAGTTCATGAAATTAGAGATACTCAAGAAAGAAATATCAATTGGGTACGTATAAGAGTACAATATATAAGGAATCTCTCGAAATAAAAACAATATTTATACAAAAAAATCTAAAACCTCATAAACAATTTCTTCAAAAGTTTTAAAAGAAAGAGCAATTTTATAAAACCTCAATAATGCAATATCATTTTGGCATATATATTTCACAAACACAATATTAATGCTAAATAATAATAAAATTAGAACTAGAAACTAGATACAGAAAGATTAAAAATAATTGTTTTCAACAAATAAATCATTTCGTTCAACATGTAAAAGTGTATACTATATTAATCCATAGTGTTTCAAGTGTTTTAGATTTTTATATTAATACACAGTAAAAATTAAGCATGAAAATATAATAACTTCCAAAATAATCTGGTAAACATCACATTACTGGCAAAATATTAGAGTTTTTTGCATTAAATTTAGAAATAAGAACATTTTCCAGATCCTAAATTTCCATCTTCAGTTCTACTCTAATAATGGGAAATATAAATATTAGGATTGAACAGAATTAACAACCTTTCTTGTGTTAGTAGAAGATAAGATCATTAGTACTGAATACATATCATCTACAGACATTTATGACTAATATAGTTCAGCAAAATTGTTGTTTCCAAGATCAATACATAAAAGCAAATTGAATTCAAACTAAATAGATAATGTGATTTAAAAGACTCAACACTAAGAAAAAAATAATTGTAAATTAACTAGTAATGAATCTAACAAAAATTATAAACCCTCTCTAAAATAATCATCTAAGGCAATCAATGAAAATAATTGTGTTTATGGACGAAAATCATAAGCATAATAAAACTTTCTATGAATCTACATATACAGTTAATTCAATTTTAATTAACATACCAATTGGGATTTGTAACAAAATTTGTACAAATACAAATAACAAGAAGAAAAATTAAAGGTTAATTCTATGAGGAGTGTCAGCCAGTGAGTTAGTATAGCAAATATGGTACACACTTGCCTGAAGAAGAATTAATCCCTGGCACAGCATATGGTCCACCAAACACAACCAGGAGTGATTTCTGAGCACTAAGTCAGGAGTATGTCCTGAGCACCACCAGTTGTGACGTCAAAACAAACTAAAAACATTATGGACCTTTAATGAGTCAGGATGCAAAAAACGATGCTTTGCTTCTGGGTAGGGAGAGAGTAAAACAATAGAGAATTCAAAAGTAGCATCAGATATAAGTATAGGAGCAGCAGCCAAATTTCAGATATAAGTATAGGAGCAGCAGCCTAATTTCTGATTGCTCACTATGTATTAGGAGAAAAATATATGAATCAGTGCATGAAACAAGTTGATGGATTTGGTGCCCCCTGCATTCATATTTGCAAACAGTAAAGATGTTTCAGCAGATCCAAGTGTTTCTCAGACCAAAGTGCCTTTGCAGGAGTTTGAGGACTTAAAGAATTTTGTAATTTGTTTTTACTTTTCTATAATACTATTTAACCTTGGTTCTGTCACCGTCATTATAAATCAAGAGATCATCTGGGAAGGAGTCTCACCTGTTTTAGGTCATTAGGTACCAGGAAAATTTTACTACCCAGACTCAAAGTTACGTATAACCCTCAAAATACCCATGTGATCAAGTCACTGTTTAGTGTAATTACTGCAGCTGATAAAGCTCTTGTCAGCTTCATGGAAAATGAGTCAGTGGAATTGTTGTTTTTATTGTTGCTTGCTTGAGCGATAGGTAAAGCCATTTCTTTTCGGTCTCACTAAGAGCAGAGTAACCCTATTTTATTGCCATGCCCTTCAATGGCCTACTATGCCACCAGATCCAGGGATGTAGACCTCTATCATGTCATTAGACCATAGAGCAACTTTAAAAATTTGAACCTGACCCTCTCAGTCTATAATCAAAGGTTGTCTTGTGCATCTCAGGAACCATTCCCCACATATTGAAGACAAATTTCATCAGAAATTGGGTGGAATTTACAACTGACTTGGGGAAACTCAATGATGAATCTTAACTCTGTGGTTTACAGCTTTAAACCCTAACGTTGGTGGGTCCACTTTTTCAAGTTTTACCTTAGTTATCAAAATATGTGATTCAATTCCATAACTTTGATCAATTCCTTCCTTAGATCCTCCATAGTATTCAACTAAATATTATATAGATAATTGCTTACATAAAAGTAAATTTTTATTTTCACTTAAATAATATTGTTAAGGTATAGAATTATTTTTAAATTTCTATTGATAATATTGAATATATAAAAATCCAAAAGCAAAACATAATATAAAAACAATATGAAAATGCTGTCTATATGACCTACATTTGGGGGGGGGGGCACACCGGGTGGCGCTCAGGGGTTTCTCCTGGCTAAGTGCTCAGAAATCACTCCTGGCTTGGTGGACCATATGGGATGGCGAGGGATCGAATCGCGATCCGTCCTAGGTCAGCCTCATACAAGGCAAACACCCTACTGCTGTGGCATCACTCCAGCCCCTTTTCTTTCTTGTTTTATTTTTTTAGGGTGGGGGCAGGGCTACACCCTGCAGTGCTTAGGGATTATTCCTGGCTCTTTACTCAGAAATAGCTCCAGGCTCAGGGACAATTTCGGATCCCAGGGATAGAACCCGTGTTCTTCCTGGGCAGCCGCGTGCAAGACAAATGCTCTACCAATGTGCTACCACTCTGGCCCATGACCCACTTTTAAAATAAAGATTATTTTTGATACATAGCAGTATACACAATACACAAAAAAGCATGCTGCAGTTCTGAAAGGTATTTAAAAAGGTCAAGGACAAATTCCACATATGTACAGAATGTCTAGATGTAAATAGAAATATAATTTAATTAACATATGTAAAAGATTAAAGAGGAGTAAGCAATGAAAACCCAAATAATTTCTAATTATTACAAAATATCCCATATTATATATGATATAAATGCAAATCAATGCATCACTAAATAAATATTTAGAAATATCAAATATCCTAGAGGTGTTAAGAATGTATTGGAATATAATAAATTTGAGAATAAATGTTCACATGTAATGATATCAAAAAATGCCACCCATGGGGGCCAGAGTGGTGGGGTAAGGTGTAAGGAGTTTGTCTTGCCTGCCCTAGGCTAGGAAGAACCATGGTTTGATCCCCCAGAGTCCCATATGGTCCCCCAAGTCAGGAGCAATTTCTGAATGCATAGCCAGGAGTAACCCCTGAGAGTCAGGGGTGTGGCCCAAAAACAAAAACAAAAATGAAAACAAAAAAAAAATGCCACCCATCCCTAATTCTCAGAAGTTGGGTAGCGGACAAGTAAATTTCTACTGTCATTAACCTTTAATAGTGGTATAAATTTCTGTATATGGTTGAAAAGTCTACAAGAATATTTATTTTAAATTCAACTTTAAACACTAAAGAGCCACTAAAATTCAAAAATACTTTTATTCTTGACAATAAAATTCAAAAGCAAGAGAATAATCTAATATGTCTAACACTCCTACTTCAGTTGAATGTCCAGTAGGAATACTATTCTCTGATCCTTATTTGAACTTGAAAAAAATCGATATTCTCTGGAAACTCATGAACACAAATATAGACTTATGAAATATTCTGAAATTTTAGAAATATGCATAGATATTTTCTATTTTCAAAACAGCATTTATTACTTGTTTATTAAATTTTTATACCAACTGCCTAATTATCTATTATTTATAACCTTTCTAACAGTATTCTGTCATGATAATAACTCTGAAAAGTCTGAAAATATCTCTAGATCAGAGGAAGATAATTATAACAAGATTTCCTTTTATTTTCAAGGGAAACTGAATTAAATCTTAACATTGAAAACAAAGCTTATTATGGCTCCAAATTTCTACAATTATTTTCTTAGAAAAAAAATATGTGACAAATTTCTTATTACTATAAATATTTGGAGATTCTGTCTTTATAATGTGTATGGAAATCTATGTGCTTTTTCACTCACTAGCTGAAATATAAAGTTACCAAAGAAACTGTAATGATTATAGGGTCATTTGAGTTATTTTTCCAGGGTCATATTGGCTTTATTCTATTTACCAATATGCAATTCAATTTTGCCTTTTGTTCTGAAGTTTTTTGTTGTTTAAATAGAACATTATTATTTGCATATGAAATTTAATATTATAAATTATTTAATTGAATTATCATGAGATACACAATTACAAATTATTTCATGATTGATGTTCAATCATATAATGTCTAATTATGATATTTTAAAATCCAGATAATGTTATAAAATGTAATTAATCAATATAGTTGTGCTAATCTTCAGAGTTTCTAAGATAGTATTCATTAATAACTTTTTAATCTCAGAACCATAGTGATATTACAGGGATTTTTATCCTTTAACCCAAGTTCAAATCTTGGGCACCTCTTATGATTCCCCAAGTCAAATTAGAGTACTCTCATGAGCAAAGAGCCACAAATTGCCTTTAAATACCATTGAGAATGACCTTTTAGCAAACCAAACTTTTCATTTTAATACATTAAATAGTTCTAATTATAACATGTGTACACCTAACAAATGATTGGAGATCATGCAGATCTCTGTTCCTATTCAGCTCTTTCCCTATACAAATAATCACTATATATATATATATATATATATACACACACACACACACACACACACACACACACACACACACACACACACAGTTGTAGGGCATGAACAATTCTGTGAGTACTTTGGCTATTCATACAGAAATATTTACCTTATAGTTCATAACATTTTTTAGTTTTTAAAGATAGAAATGACTTTAAGAGAAAAAAAAACACAAGTAGTTGAGATTTACTTAGGCAGTAAATATCTTTCTTTAAAAAGTTACCCATATTTTAAGACTTTTAGAATGTTTTTCATGGGTTGAAGGCTCGTTTTATAATCTGAAAAATACAGGTAACTTTCTAAAGAAAGTGCAAATCACTTTAATACTTTACTAGCTCTCCTGCATTAAACTAAAATAAATTAAAGAAATACATTTGAAAAGTATGTAAGAAGGAAACCAATTTGGGAATAAAAAGTAAAACTATAACTATTTACAAACACTAAAATCAAATAAATATGAAGATGACATGCACAAATACACACACTCTTGCAACTGCTATTTTAAATAATCTTTTCAGCATTACAAATGAATACACGCAAATAAGTTGCATTTCTATATTAAAAATTATATAAAAAAAGAAAAGAGAAAGAAGAGAAGAAGAGAGAGAGAAAAAAGAAAAAGATGAAGAAGAAGAAGAAGAGAGAAAGAAGAAAGAAAGAAAGAAAGAAAGAAAGAAAAGAAAGAAGAAAGAAAGAAAGAAAGAAGAAAGAAAGAAAAGAAAGAAAAAGAAAGAAGAAGAGAAAGAAAGAAAAGAAAGAAAGAAAGAAAGAAAGAAAGAAAGAAAGAAAGAAAGAAAGAAAGAAAGAAAGAAAGAAAGAAAGAAAGAAAGAAAGAAAGAAAGAAAGAAAGAAAGAAAGAGAGAGAGAAAGAAAAAGTAGAAAAAAAGCTTCCCCATTTAAAATCACTTTAGAAATAAAAGTCCTGGTATATATGTTATCAAGAACTGAAATGATAATGACATAGCTAGAGTAGATAGAATACACACATACACACATGCCAAACAGAAAAAAACACTGTACTCATGAATTAGAAGAATAAGAATTATTAAAACAGTCATTTTACCTAAAGGAATCTACATATTAAAACAGTCCCAGTGACTAAGGCAAAACATTTTTTCAAGAAAATAAATGAATTTAAACAATTCTAATATCTACAGGGAACTGCAACAAAGCCTCATTTGCTAAAGTAATGATAGAAAAGAATAAAACCAGAGGAGTGCAACCGCCCCACTTTGCTCTGCAGCTGTACTTATCCTCTAATCAATGTGCACCAGCACAAGTAAAAAAAAAACACACTGTGAATGACACTATGAGAAAGCATCAGAGAACACCATATTTAAAGAATGAAGATGATGGATCTGAACACTGGACAAGTACCAGCCACCTTTGTACCCTCTCTGAGAAGTACTTAGAGAGGAAATTTGGAGGATGTTCAAGGAGCTTAAAGAATTTATGGAACAAACTGAAATAACCACAGATAAGAATCATCAGAAAATAAATGAAGAAATAATCAAAATTCCTATCAAATTATTAGGTCTAAAATACTTGGTAACCAAAATGAAAATCTTTCTGAAAAGTCTCACTAACAGAGTATCATTTATCGGTAATATATAAAAAATTGCATTAGCTAATGTATTAAAGTAAAGAGGTAATATCTAGTTCAACCTCAACTCCAGAGCCTAAAGAGGAAAAGGACAGAGAAGAAAATAAATCAAGGCAGGAATGAAGAAAATGAGAAAGGAAATAATGGTGAAACAGGGGTCTAAGAGTCACCCTGAACACAGATGAGTGGACCCCAACAATTAAGAAAATCTAGGTGATTTTACTTATATGTTGTATCTAGATAATTAAAGCTAATATACTAGACACATACACACAAGTGTCCAATATCTTTACTTGATGGAAATATTAGTGATTATCAGAAATGGGAGGATTTGGAAGAACTGCATGCACACTGTGCGTGCTGAACATTCTTGGTGGAAATATTGCAGAAAATTTCTATGATAGAAACAGTGAATCTTTGATTATTTGTAGAGATGTGTGGCTGTGTCCCTGAAATTCTAATCTTAAAAAAAAAGTGTACATTAATAGAAAAATTATCAGGAAAAGTTTTGAGAAAAGGTATTTCATTCAACTATATGAGAATATTGAAGAGCAGCATGACATTAATGAACAAAATAGATGTCTAAAAGGAGTTATATAAAATAAATGGCCTTTTTTATTGCAGCAGCTCACACAGTAAACATCTTCTACTTTTTGCAAATCTCTGCCAAACTCAATCACTGAACAACTATAGTGTGAAGAATAAAACAAAAAGCCTCCCTTCTCATTTAATGTTTAAAATAAGAAAATTTAAAATAAAAGTGCTGATAATTATGTATTTTCTACCTTTGATTAGACACTACCTACCCTTGGTCCTAAACCCTTCCTTCCTCTCTTCTTCATCCAAACTCATCTTTGTTACCTAAGTGACCTAGTTTACTTTTTTTTTTTTGCCTTACAACAAAGTTTTAAAATAAAAACAAATGTTTGCTATGATATGGTGTTTATATATATATATATAACTAATTATATAAGTATATTTAAATAATTGACACTGTATTTTCTGTCCATTTATATTTTTGCCAAAAGTAACAAGGGGATATAATATTAACACTGTAATATTTCTTAATTTGAAGCCTGAGAAACAAAATTAGCATAGCTGTGTAAAATAAAATAAAATAAACATATCTTTCAAAGAAAGCAGCATTTACTCTAAGATTATGTCCCACATGCGAGAGGCAAATAGATGCTTCTTTATTATTTATGTTTTACCACTCAAAGAGAAACTTTTACCCAATTAATTTGTTGTGTAAATTATCTTTTATAGCAATTATAACTGCCAAGTTGTATTCTATCTGAAATCTTTATATAGAATAAATTTAGTGCAGAAGAAAATCATGTTGTTCTATCATATACATAAAACAAAGAACATTCAGTCTAGATATTTTTAGACTATTAAAATACAAGAAAAGAGCTTCTCGAATAAAATCTTTTAACATTCTGTTTATTCTAAACATACTTTAATTTAGTCAAATTTTAAACACTCATCACCATTATTCAGAAATATTGTCAGCAGTCGAAATATTTTGTCAATGACTAAAAAGAAGCATTCCTAACATCAATGGTGCAACACAGATATTGGTATCCATGGAGGGATAATGTCAAAAACAGAGTTACAAAGAAATGCTTTGTGGTGCCTCCCTGCTGGGCAATTTTGAGTCCCTTTTAATAGAGTCTAAACTATCAGGGAAGCAGCCCATGCAGGAGATTGAAACCTATCAAGACAGGTAATGCTTCATTTTCCACAGACCTCTCGTTGAGAAGAGGTCATTTGAAAAAAGGTAGGGCACTAGACTTCTTGCAAGGTAGTTAATTTTTGACATGAAGTGAAAAATATTCATTCCTTTCCTGTTCAAAGCAGCACAATTCTCACAAATACTACTGTAATAAATGCAGGATGTTATTAAGAAAAATTGTTTTAAAACTTTGCAGTACCATTTGGAGGGACACATTAGAGGAACTCACTATCCCTGGGGGCCTTCTGCATCATCTGGAAATATCATGAAGCTTATGTCCCTTGTGAGAATTTTCAGCACTTCAGCCTCCAGTCTCAGCTGGAAATTCTCTGAGCAAGGTCTTTCATGTGGTATTATAACGTTGTCTTTCAGCATCTGAAAGATAGGGAAACAAACTTTGTCATGTTTATAAAAATCCTTGATGGGGACTTAAATTTCAAAATTATTAAAAGTTAAAAAGTCAAATGAAAAAACTAAAGAACTATAAAGAATTATTTTTCTCCCACTTCTTTAAGTTTGTCCTCTTCATTCCTTAGAAAGATCCATGGTATTAGCAACATGACATTTGTGCAAGAGATTCTCTTTTCATTACTATTTTCCTTATATTTATGCTTGTGTCTGCATGAATCACAATAGGCTTTAGGAAACATTGTGCTGAAGTTTTCTCTTATTTATAAGTAGATTACATTCGTGAGCAAAGTACCATGTTTAAGTGCATTTTCAAAATCAATTTGTCATTTTAAGTACATAAGTGAAACTAGATTTTACATAAGTAAAATACTAAGACACTATACTGAGACACTATAACAAGAAACAGATTGAATTCTTATATCTAATAAGAGATTTAAATTCTGAATTTAGCACATGTTAAATTTTAAAGTGCTTTCACATAATTTTGAGTGGGACAGAGATAGTTCCTTGTCTTGGAAAAGTAGCTTATTGAGAGTGAAAATCATATTTGGAAGTGATACCTACCATCTTACATTAGGTATATGGTTGTCATTTTAAGGAAATACTACCTCTACTTTCAACATAAATCTAAGTTTCATTTTTATTTCACATATACAGCCAATTTATGGTTTTTCTCAGGTGGGATAAGGTTCCTTAGTAATAGAAATTATCTGTACTATTTTTTTTAATTTTTATTATTTTTTTATTGGAAGGACTGAAATCCTCAGCTCTAAACTCAGGGAATACTTCAGTGAAGCTCTTGGGAATATATAGAATTCAGTGATAGACCTCATAGTGGCTATGTGCAAAACAAGCACCTTACCCACAGTACTATCTCTTTATATATTTTAAGCATTTCATATGTTTAAACACTTGTTATGATATATATCATGCAACTTTTTATCATTAATTCAAGTAATACAAAATCTTTTTTATTTTACTATGAGCAAGGCAAGAATTTTCATTCTTCAAGAGAACAGAAATATTTTTAATAATCACAGCCCAAAACGTAAGGCTTTAGAATAGGAATTGAGGCCTGAATAACTTTACTGCCTGGAATTCTAGTTACAAAACATTTCAACAAGTGTGAGGAAAAAATTAGAGGAAATTTTTAGGTGAATGTTTAATGTAAACTAATTATCCTGATTGATTTTTCCAGTGACTCAGTGGCACTCAATTAAAAGATCTTCACAGTGGCAGTAAATGGGCTTAACCTTCAAAGCTACAGGATGCAAAAGCGATTATAGAAGAAATCTTGCATTTTCATTATAGAATAAAGACTATCATGTCCTGTAAAATAATCTGGATGCACTATATTACTAAACTGACTGTTATTGATTATCATTTTACATTGTATTCATTGTATGTAGAGATTTGAAAGTGTATGTAACAATGAAGTATATCGGTAAGATATTTCTTAAGTAATGGTATTTTATAGCTTTTGTGTCTAAAATAAAAATAAAGAATTTCTTCAAATATTGCCTCAAAATATTTCAACTAATTTCTAAAAAATTTTTTTAGGAGCAAGAGAACAATAGGTAAGATGCTTACCTTGCACATGGTAATTCCATCTCTTCATATGGCCCCTAAGTCTCAACAAGAATGAACTCTGGGCACAGAATAAGTTCCAAGTTCCAAGTTCCAAAAGTATGGTCTAAAATCAATACAAATAAAACATTAAAAATATTAAAAAATTATACTTATAAAAATGGAACAAAGCAATTTCTAATTGTCGTCCTACTTATTTCTTGTATTTCTATTCTGGCATATTTAAGTTATATCCATTATTTATTAAGAATGGAAATCAAGGGAGCTGGAGAGATAGCATGAAGGTAAGGAGTTTGCCGTGCATGCAGAAGGTCAGTGGTTTGAATCACGGCATCCCATATGGTCCCCTGAGCCTGCAAAGAGCGATTTCTGAGTATAGAGCCAGGAATAACCCCTGAGTGCTGCCAGGTGTGACCCAAAAACCAAAAAAAAAAAAAAAAAAAAAAAGAATGGAAATTAAAATATATTATGATTCGTGAGACATGGGATGATAGAGAATGATATTTTTTCTTCCTCAAAGCAAAATTATAAAGTAAATCTTCATATCCGAAGATTTCTTTAGACTCATATCCATTTTAAACAAGTATTTTAACAAGATTTTAATAAAGGTCCATTTTAACAAGTATACATAGAAATGATGTAAGACAAGATGACAGAAAAGCAGAGCAATGGAAGACTTGGGTGATGGAGCCAATCTTTTTTATTGTTTCTTCTACCTTGGTTCACATTTCTAGACTAAGCACTAGAAAGCTTCCAAAAGCAATTTGCCATGAGAAAGACAATCTAATATTTAACTGACAAAATGCTTTGCTTTCCACAACCTCATTTGCCAAAAGGAGTTAAAATCAGAATCCATGTTGAAAACAAAGCTAATTTAATCCTTAACTTTCTCTTTAAACCTCTCTTTAATGCCTCTCTTCACAAGTCATTTCATTTTAGGATTAGAAATTGAATCATTTTTTATTTTTTTATTTTTTATTTTTTGGTTTATTTGGGCCTCACCCGTTTGATGCTCAGGGTTTATTCCTGGCTAAGTGCTCAGAAATTGCCCCTGGCTTGGGGGGACCATATGGGACGCCGGGGGACCCCTTGGCTAGTGCTTGCAAGGTAGACACCTTACCTCTAGAGCCACCTCTCCGGCCACAGATATTGAATCATTTTTAAGATAAACAATGAGAGTGAAAACAATTTTTAGATAGAAAGTGAAAAGTTCATGATAAATAATGTTGAAGACTCATAAAATCTTGAGGACAACCTTTGTGCTGCTTGTAAATGAGAGGGAGGTGAGGGGATACAACCGGTTGTACTCAGAGAAGGATGGCTCATATTTGATATCTCTGTTAAAATCTTGGGTTAGTCATGTGCACAACGCATTACACCCCTTAACATCTTACTGGTGCTATTTTTAAGCGTTACTCTCAGTAAAGCTTCTTAATTTTTTTTCCTTCCTTCCTTCCTTCCTTCCTTCCTTCCTTCCTTCCTTCCTTCCTTCCTTCCTTCCTCCTTCCTTCCTTCCTTCCTTCCTTCCTTCCTTCCTTCTTTCTTTCTTTCTTTCTTTCTTTCTTTCTTTCTTTCTTTCTTTCTTTCTTTCTTTCTTTCTTTCTTTCTTCCTTCTTTCTTTCTTTCTTTATTTCTTTCCTTTCTTTCTTTATTTCTTTCCTTTCTTTCTTTCTTTCTTTCTTTCCTTCTTTCTACATTTCGTTCCTTCTTTCTCTTTTTCTTTTTTCTTTCTTCTTTCTTTCTTCCTTCCTTCTTTTTCTTCCTTTCTTCCTTCCTTCTGTCTTTCTATTTCTTCTTCCTTCCTTCCTTCCTTCCTTCCCTTCCTTCCTTCCTTCCTCCTTCCTTTCTTTCTTTCTTCCTTCCTTCCTTCCTTTCTGTCTTTCTTCTTTCTTTCTTTCTTTCTTTCTTTCTTTCTTTCTTTCTTTCTTTCTTTCTTTCTTTCTTTCTTTCTTCTTTCTTCTTTCTACATTTCATTCCTTCTTTCTCTTTTTCTTTTTTCTTTCTTCCTTTCTTCCTTCCTTCCTTTCTTTCTTTCTTTCTTTCTTCCTTTCTTCCTTCCTTCCTTCTTTCATTCTCTTTCTTTCTCTTTCTTCTTTCTTTCTCTTCCTTCCTTCCTTCCTTCCTTCCTTCCTTCCTTCCTTCCTTCCTTCCTTCCTTCCTTCCTTCCTTCCTTCCTTCCTTCCTTCCTTCCTTCCTGTCTTTCTTTCTTTCTTTCTTTCTTTCTTTCTTTCTTTCTTTCTTTCTTTCTTTCTTCTTTTCTCTTTATATCTTTCTTCCTTTTTTCTTTTTTCTTGGTTGCTTGGTTTGGGGGCCACACCATGCTCTACCTAGGATTTAATCCTGGCTTTTTATCAGGAATCCTCTCTGGCAGAACTCAGGGGAACTTCTTTGGTGATTAAATGCAGTTAGTTTTCCTGCAAGGCAATCAACCAACCTGCTATAACCTCAATTTGTCTGTGTTCTTTTTTATTGTCTTTAAAGATCATTTTTATTTTCTTTTAGTACCTATTGATAATTAGACTAAAAAAGTAAATACTCAGTTAAAAATATAGCTTGAGCTATTTGGTTCTCATAATAAGGAATTAAAGATATAAACACAAAGAACTGAAGGCCATTTGACTAATGAAAGGCAATCAATCACCTATTATTTTATGTGTGTGAATCCTCTTGATTAAAAGAATTAAAATTGAAAAACTATTTTAAAATTATTGTCCCTTTTGTACATTAATTACTGGTGGTAAAGGGGAAAAAGGTAAGAAAATATTTCAGATAAAAGCACTGCAAATAAACAGAACATTTGGATGTTCATTGAATAACCTTTCCTGTCTCTTTCATGTGTTATTCTGGGAATATATTAATCTTTAAAGCCCTCTTACATTATAAATATTGCTTATGGCACAAATCATGTAAATTTATCCCCCTTTCATTACTTCAGAGAATCTCAGGTCAAGAGTTATCATTCAGACAACATCAACTACTTCAACTAGACCATATTATATATCTAAGTGAGTTCATATCCTAGTACATGATGTAGTACCATGATAAATCCGTCATGGCCTTTGGCAAAGGTAGTAATTTGAGATGCTCCTCAGGAGAAAAGTGCACAGTTCCCAGGGAGCTAAGCAAATAATAAGTAACTCCTTGACCAAAGATATTTAAAAATAGCTGGAAGCTCAGAGACAGGAGTAAATCTTGAGCAGAGCCAGGTATGGCCCCAAAACAAAACAAACAAACTAAAAAGGCAAGAATGATGTCAATGTCTTTAGTACCAGAATGTGTTAAATAATGCTATGACAGCCTACTAAAGAGTAGGAGATTTTCCAATCTACTGTCAAGGTGTCCAGGGGAAAACAGTATAGTACTGGCTGATGTATAGCAAAACATATATGAACAATCTACAATTTTTTTTCAGCTAACTAACTTAAAGAAACCTTTATATCAAGAGTCAAATATTGCTTTATGAGGATGTCTTTTTTCCAAAATCCTAAATATCTTTTCCCTAGACTAATACAGAAACTATCTTTTTAATTCAATATTTCCAATCTACTTACACCACTTTATAGATCAGCAACTCAAAGAAGGTGAGCAGTTTCTAAAAAAGGGAGTAAAAGTAGTAACTACAAGATTAAAACATATAATTTATTAGCTGATATATTTAACCATAATTGAAATGTGCACTATTTTTTATTTTCTTTCTTTTGTAAAAGAAAATAGCATCTTAATACCCTTTTCTTAACCTCTCTTTCAGACAAGTTCACACTTTACCATAGTTCTGAAAAAAAAAATGATTGCAAAATTCTTTTTTTTTTAAACAACTTTATTACATACATGATTGTGTTTGGGTTTTAGTCATGTAAAGAACACCACCCATCACCAGTGCAACATTTCCATCACCAATGTCCCAAATCTCCCTCCTACCCACCCAACCCCCGCCTGTACTCTAGACAGGCTTTCTATTTCCCTTCTATTTCCCTTGCACATTCTCTTTATTAGGATAGTTCAAAACGCAGTTATTTCTCTAACTAAACTCATCCCTGTTTGTGGTGAGCATAATGAGGTGAGCTGTAACTTCCAGTTCTTTTCTCTTTTGTGTCTGAAAGTTATTATTGCAAGAATGTCTTTCATTTTTCTTAAAACCCATAGATGAGTGAGATCATTCTGCATCTTTCTCTATCTCTCTGACTTATTTCACTCAGCATAATAAATTCCATGTACATCCATGTATAGGAAAATTTCATGACTTCATCTTTCCTGATGGCTGCATAATATTCCATTGTGTATGTGTTATGTTCCACAGTTTCTTTAGCCATTCGTCTGTTGAAGGGCATCTTGGTTGTTTCCAGAGTCTTGCTATGGTAAATAGTGCTGCAATGAATATAGGTGTAAGGAAGGGATTTTTGTATTGTATTTTTGTGTTCCTAGGGTATATTCCTAGGAGTGGTATAGCTGGGTCGTATGGGAGCTCGATTTCCAGTTTTTGGAGGAATCTCCATATTGCTTTCAATAAAGGTTGAACTAGACAGCATCCCCACCAGCAGTGGATAAGAGTTCCTTTCTCTCCACATCCCCGCCAAAACTGCTTGTTCTCATTCTTTGTGAGGTGTGCCAATCTATGGGCTGTGAGGTGTTACGTCATAGTTGTTTAGATTTGCATCTCCCTGATGATTAGTGATGTGGAGCATTTTTTTCATGTGTCTTTTGGCCATTTGTATTTCTTCTCTGTCAAACTCTCTGTCCATTACTTCTCCCCAATTTTGGATGGGATTAAATTTTTTTTCTTATAAAGTTCTGTCAGTGCCTTGTATATTTTGGATATTAGCCCCTTATCTGATGGGTATTGGTGAATAGATTCTCCCACTCAGTGGGTGGCTCTTGTATCCTGGGCACTATTTCTTTTGAGGTGCAGAAGCTTCTCAGTTTAATATATTCCCATCTGTTAATCTCTGCTTTCACTTGCTTGGAGAGTGCAGTTTTCTCTTTGAATATGCCTGTAGTCTCAATGTCCTGGTTTGCCTATGTGTTGTTCTATATATCTTATGGTTTCGGTCGGATATCAAGGTCTTACATCCATTTGGATTTAACCTTCATACATGGTGTTAGCTGAGGGTCTAAGTTAAATTTTTGGCAAGTGGCTAGACAGTTGTGCCAACACCACATGTTGAAGAAGCTTTCTTTGTTCCATTTAGGATTTCTTGCACCTTTATCAAAAATTAGGTGATTGTATGTCTGGAGAACATTCTCTGAGTATTCAAGCCTATTCCACTGATCTGAGGGCCTGTCTTTATTCCAATATCATGCTGTTTTGATAACTATTGCTTTGTAGTACAGTTTAAAGTTGGGGAAAGTAATTCCTCCCATATTCTTTTTCCCAATGATTGCTTTAGTTATTCTAGGGTGTTTATTGTTCCAAATGAATTTCAAAAGTGCCTCATCTACTTCTTTGAAGAATGTCATGGGTATATTTAAAGGGATTTTATTAAATCTGTACAATGCCATGGGGAGTATTGCCATTTTGATGATGTTAATCCTGCCAATCCATGAGCAGGGAATGTGCTTTCATTTCCATGTGTCCTCTCTTATTTCTTGGAGCAGAGTTTTATAGTTTTCTTTGTATATGTCCTTTACATTTTTAGTCAAGTTGATTCCAAGGTATTTGAGTTTGTGTGGCACTATTGTGAATGGAGTTGTTTTCTTAATGTCCATTTCTTCCTAATTACTATTGCTGTATAGAAAGGCCATTGATTTTTGTGTGTTAATTTTGTAGTCTGCCACCTTGCTATATGAGTCTATTGTTTCTAGAAGCTTTTTTGTAGAGACATTAGGGTTTTCTAGGTAGAGTAGCATGTCATCTGCAAACAGCGAGAGTGACTTCTTCCTTTCCTATCTGGATTCACTTTATATCTTATTCTTGCCTAATTGCTATAGCAAGTAATTCCAGTACTATGTTGAATAGGAGTGGTGAGAGAGGACAGCCTTTTCTTGTGCCAGAATTTAGAGGAAAGTCTTTCAGTTTTTCTCCATTGAGGACAATATTTGCCTCTGGCTTGTGGTAGATGGCCTTAACTATATTGAGAAAGGTTCCGTCCATTCCCATCATGCTGAGAGTTTTGATCAAGAATTGGTGTTGGACCTTATCAAATGCTTTCTCCACATCTATTGATATGATCATGTGATTTTTATTTTTCTCATTAGTGATGTTGTGTATTATGTTGATAGATGTTAAGCCATCCTTGCATTCCTGGGATAAAAGCTACATTATCATAGTGCATAATCTTCTTAATGAAGCACTGAATCCTATTTGCCAGGATTTTGTTGAGGATATTTGCATCTACATTCATCAGCAATGTTGGTCTGTAATTTTCTTTTTTCGTAGCCTCTCTGTCTGGTTTAGGTATCAAGGTGATGTTGGCTTCATAAAAGCTATTTGGAACTGTGTCCATTTTTTCAAATTTATCAAAGATTCTTGTCAGGATTGTTAGTAATTCCTCTTGGAAAGTTTGAAAGAATTCATTAGTGAGTCCATCTGGGCATGGGTTTTTGTTTTTGGGCAGACATTTGATTACCATTTTAATTTCATCAATAGTGACGGGAGTGTTTAGATATGCTACATCCTCTTCATTCAATCATGGAAGATTATAAGAGTTCAAGAATTTATCCATTTCTTCCAGGTTCTCATTGTTAGTGGCGTAGAGTTTCTCAAAGTAGTTTCTGATTACCCTTTGAATCTCTGCCATATCAGTAGTGATCTTTCGTTTTTCATTCCTAATAAGAGTTATCAAGTTTCTCTCTCTTTCTTTGTTAGTTTTGCCAGTGGTTTATCAATCTTGCTTATTTTTTAAAAGAACCAACTTCTGCTTTTGTTGATCTTTCAAATTGTGTTTTGGGTTTCCACTTTGTTGACTTCTGCTCTCAGCTTTGTTATTTCCTTTTGTCACCCTATCTTTGGGTCCTTTTGTTGAGTACTTGAGTACTTTTTAGTTCTATAAGCTGCGTTATTAAGCTACTCAGGTAAGCCTCTTCTTCCTTCCTAATGTGTGCTTGCAAAGCTATAAATTTTCCTCTCAGTACTGCTTTTGCTCTGTCCCATAAGTTCTGATTGTTTGTGTCTTTACTATCATTTGTTTCCAGGAACCTTTTGATTTTCCCCTTGATTTAATCTCGGACCCACTGGTTATTCAGTATGAGGCTGTTTAACTTCCAGGTGTTAAAGTTTTTCTTTTGTGTCCCTTTGGAATTCACAAAAAATTTCAGAGCCCTGTGGTCAGCGAATGTAGTCTGCAATATTTCTATACTCTTGATGTTATGGAGGTATGTTTTATGTGCCAGCATGTAGTCTATCCTGGAGAATGTCCCATGTACATTGGAGAAGAATGTGTATCCAGGTTTCTGGGGATGGAGTGTCCTATATATATCCACTAGGCCTCTTTCTTCCAATTCTCTCCTCAGGTCTAGTATATTCTTGTTGGGTTTCAGTCTGGTTGACCTATCCAGTGTTGACAAAGCCATGTAGAGATCCCCCTCAATTATTGTGTTGCTATTGATATTATTTTTTAGATTTTTCAACAATTTTATTAAATATTTTGCTGGACCCTCATTTGGTACATATATGTTTAGGAAAGTGATTTCTTCCTGCTCTACATACCCCTTGATTAATATAAATATTTATCTTTGTCCCTTACAACCTTGAGTATAAAGTTTGCATTATCTGATATTAGTATGGCTACTCCAGCTTTTTTATGGTGTTGTTTGCTTGGATAATTTTTCTCCAGCCTTTTATTTTGAGTCTATGTTTGTTCTGACTATTCAGGTGCGTTTCTTTTAGGCAGCAGAAGGTTGGATTGTGTTTTTTGATCCATTTAGCCACTCTGTGTCTCTTACCTGGTGCATTTACTCCATTGACATTGAGAGATAGAATTGTCCTGGGATTTAATGCCATCTTTATATCAAAATTTGGTGTGCCTTTTGGTTAGTCTTGTCTTAAATTAGGTCTTCCAGTTTTTCTCTTAAGACTGGTTTTGAGTCTGTAAAGTTTCTGAGCTGCTGTTTGTCTGTGAAACTATGTATTCTTCCGTCAAACAGAAAGTGAGTTTTGCTGGGTATAGTATTCTAGGTGAAGCATTCATTTCATTCAGTATTGTCACAATATCCCACCACTGCTTTCTGGCCTTGAGTGTTTCTGGTTACAAGTCTGCTGTAAATCTGAAGGATGCTCCCTTGAATGTAATTTCCCTTTTTGATCTTGCTGTTTTCAGAATTCTGTCTCTCTCCGTGGGATTCATCATTGTGACTAGGATGTGTCTTGTGGTATTTTCCTTGGGGTCTCTTTTGATTGGTACTCTTCGGGCATGCAGGATTTGATCACATATATTCTTTAGCTCTGGAAGTTTCTCTTTAATGATGTTCTTGACCTTTGATTCTTCCTAGAAATTTTCTTCCTGGGACTCTTGTACTCCAATGATTCTTAAGTTGTTTCTGTTGAGCTTATCATAGACTTCTATTTTCATCTTCCCATTCTTTGACTAATTTTTCCATGGTCTGTTCTTTTGCTTTAAGTTTTTTTTTTCCAATATCTCCTACTGTATGGAATTGTTATTTATCTCATTTTCCACAGTACCAATTCTATTCTCAGCTTCTGTTACCCTGTCCCAGAGCTTATCCATTTTGTCATTCACTTCGTTTACGGAGTTTTTCAGGCCTATTCGTTGACATGTTATTTTAGTTTGGAGTTTTGTGATTTCTGTCTTCATATTTTTTTTTAGTTTTTGTTAGTGTTCTGTTCAACTCGATCCATGGTTTTTTTGAGTTCTTTGAGCATCTTCCATATTGCTTGTCTAAAGTCCTTATCTAAGAGGTTGATTAGTTGGTTGGTCATTATCTGGTCATCAGAATTGTTATCTTCATTCTCTATGACTGATGCTGGCCTGCATTTTTTCCCCATTATCACACTTGTATTGTGGGTTTTTCTAAGTGTTGTGGTGGTACTCATTGGCTAAATGATGTATGCAGCCACACGCCTCTGGCTCCACCCTTTTTGGGTGGGTCGACTTGCCTCCAATGGAAGGGAGTCCTCCGTGGATGAAGCCTCTCAGAGTATCAAATCTTAGGCCTGAGCACGCAGCAGAGAAGACAGTCCGGAGGGAAATGCTGGGCTTCAGTGATCCAGCATAGTTCTTAGTGTGATTTTTTTCTTATTGTTGTGATGGTGTTCTTTCCTTAGAAAGCAGCCATGCTCTTCTGGAGCCTCTTTTCGGCCCACTCTCAAGAGTTTCACGCGACGCGACAGGACAGGAGACAGACACACACAGGCAGCACTCATAATTTTTCATAGTCAGGTCCCACTGGGCAGGCGTAGTTTCATAAATTTTCCCAGCCTGACATCACAAACAGGGGACCTGGCTTCTGCAAAGTACTGCTTATAGCCTGTTTTCACGTTATGAAGCAGTTCCTTGGTGTTCCCGCCCTAGAATGAGCTTCTGGGAGAGCAAGTTTTCTGGAGCCTCTTTTCGGCCCACTCCCAAGAGTTTCATGACACACTATTTTTTAAGGATAACCATCTTGGAAGTACATATGCTTATCCTCGTTATACAGATTAGTCTTAGGAAATTCATCTAACTTATAATATAATAAATAAAAAAAATCCCCAAACTGAATAAATAGTGAGCTTATCATAGCCTACCTATTCTGCCTGAAGATGCCAGTGGGCAGCATGAATTTACTTTGATAAGGTATACCTCCTTCTGTTCAATGTTTTTCACAATTTTTCTCTTTTATTACTCCCTTTAACTATAGTGGAGTAATTGCTCTTGTTTTTATTTTGTATTTTATTTTTCATTTTGCAAGTGAGGAAATTAATTATGGAAGTGTCAAGGTTATACCAATGTCAAGGTCATCAAAATGGTGCAACAGAGACTGGACTTCCTGAGTTTGAAGCCAGTCCCTTGAGTGTGATGTCATGATCTCTTCTGTATACTGCCTCAAGAAGTCCAAATAAAACACACATTGAAGCAGAATTCCCCCATCTTTGAAGATATTAAAAATAATTTATTGAGAGCAACTACTAAAGCATAGTTCCAAAACACAAATAGTTTTATTGGAATAAATGCTCCCTATGGGAATAAAAATTTTTGTTAGATGATGTAATGCTTAGTGTGTTTATTAAAGAAAAAATTATATGACCTTATACATGAAGTTATTCTAATTTCGAGGCCACACAAGACATTTCTCACTTACATTTTCCACTGCTTATATAATGATAATGCAAGATAAAATGGTGAAGAAAAATAGCTTATACGCCCTAAACTAAACATAAACATATTTTGTTAGAAGTCATGAAAGAAAAGAAATTGGCAGAAAAATCTGTCTACATTCATGTTTGTGGACAAGAAAACACTGGTATTTGGAGACCAAAACTGAATTAAAACATTCCAAAATACACATGGATGAAATTCTCTGGAAAAGTAATATAGTTTATTGTAAAGAAGATAAACAGTTGAGTTGGTCACTATACCCTTAGGAAATGGATGCTCTGAAACAGAAGTTTCAGCTTTAATCCAGACTCAGTAGTGTAGGAAGTATTTTCATAGTAATTCCTGATGTATATCAAGGACCAAATCAAAATAAAGTAAAAATAATAATAAGTAGAACCTTTATGAATAATAATTGGCACTTGGTAGAGTTGCTTTTGTTAAAAATGTTCTTTAATACATAGGCCAATAATAGATATTTCAACATTTTAATCTCAAACAACTAATACACATTAAATGTACTTCTGAAATCAATGGTGATAACTTCTTTAATTGCATGGAGTTGGTTATATTTTTAGTTAATATTAAAATTATGTCATATCCTTTTAAACGTTGTATGCAGTGATACTTGGTGAAATTATTTGAGCTTGGAAATTGTACTGATAACCAACTAAACTTACCTCTAACGTTCACTGATTGTGATGTTGGATTTGGACTCAGGATCTAAGCATTATTAGCTATACACTGTAGTCTACTTAGTATATCCCTGGTTTTAATGTTCTTTAAAACCTTAAATTTACATTATGTTTAATTTTGAGAAGTCTTAGAAATGGCCAGAATTTTGTACTCTGACTTCAGATAGCCTACAAAGGGGTCCATAGAAGGAATAACTGGACATTCTCAAACATTCTCAGACATTAGTGTGTCTCCATCCTTTGTTGTTGAACAAAGAGAAAAATGTCCAATGTTTCTTTTATAGACAAGAAACACACTTGGCTCGAAGGCTCAGCAGGAATTTTGGCTTTAGAAAGAAATTTGACAAGCATTTAATAGGCATTTTCCTCTTTAAAAATAACTTTTGAATTACTTTTAAAGTTTTAAAAAAGTCAATAACTCTTGAGTTAATTAATTTAATTAATATTGAAAGTTAATATTTTTAAAAGTTAATAACTTTTGAGTTATTTAACTCAGGGCAATAGAACAGTGGGTAAGTTATGTGTCTTGCAGGCAGCTAACTTGAGTTGAATCTGTGACATCCATATGGTCCCCTAATCCTGCCAAGAGTTATTTCTTAGCACAGATCCAGGAGTAACACCTGACCACCAATGAGTGTAGCTTAAAAAATAAACAAACAAAAAGCAGACAAGCAAAAATGTGTAGAGCCAGGGAAATATACTGTGCATTCTCATTTGATCATCAGCACCACATTGTTTCTCTACCACTTCTGGGAAGACTCTTGAAGGCCCATTATTGTTGACCAATTATTCCCCCTAAAAATTAACTCATAAATATAGGGTTCTATAGCTTATACAATTGTTTGTCATCAAAGATATCTTTATTTTTACTTAATCTAAGACAAATATGTTCCTTTTCTGTCATAATTCTTTTACTAAAATACTGACTTAGGTAATAAAAATCCACAGTACATTTTTGAAGCATAAATACACAACAATTTTCATTTCTATCCTCATTTAGTTACACTGAGATACAAAGAGATATCTTAACTCAATCCATTTCTCCACTGAGTATTACAATTATTGAAAATCTGGAGTAAAATTTAGTTTCCCAAGAATTAATTTGGAAAGTAGAGTTCTGAAAATTAGTTTATGTCATTTAGAAACCATATTATTGTTATATTGTTTTTATCTGTCTTAACACTTCAAGAGTTTTTTTTTTTTGAGGGGGGTCACACCCAGCAGCGCTCAGGGGTTACCCCTGGCTTCGTGCTCAGAAATCGCTCCTGGCAGGTTCGTGGGACAATATGGGATGCCGGGATTCGAACCGATGACCTTCTGCATGAAAGGCAAATGCCTTACCTCCATGCTATCACTCCGGCCCCACTTCAAGAGTATTTTAAGTACAAAAACCAACTGTAAATGTACTGGAAATATAGTCTAGTAGTTGTATATCTGCCTCGTATGCAGCCAAACTATGTTCCATACCTGGCAACCATGTTGTTCTCTATGCATTTCCAGGAGTCATAATGATCACTGTTGGTGTAATCCTCCTCCAAAATCTACCATATCAAGTGTATAAAAATAATTAAATGAAAGGTATATGAAAGAAAGATGCAGAAGAAGGAAGATAGGAAAGAAGGAAAGATGTAATGAAAGAATAAATGATGGATGAAAAGTAAAAAGAAGTAAGGAAAGAGGGAAGGAAAGAAAGAAGGAAGAAAGGAAGCAAGGTAGGAGGGACAAAGGAGAAAAGGGCATAAGAAATGATAATAGAGGGTAGGAGAGAAGGAAGGAGTAAAGAAAGGAAGGATTAAAGAAAGGAAGAAAGGAAACAGAATAAAGGAAGTCAAGATGAAAAGAAAGAGTAAAAGGAGGAAGGAAGGGTGAAAGCAAGAAAGGAAAATAAAAAGGACTTTAAATTTGTTTCTTAAATTTATCAATAATTATTGAAATGCAAAGATAATTGTTAAAATTGAAGTCCTGCTATCCAAGTTCTAAATGATTGGTATAACTTTTGTTGAATATTATTTCAAATTAAAGAAACCTGGGCAAGATACAGATTATATATGATTAGAAATATCCTCTAATTCATTATGACCACACTTCAACATTTATACTAAACATATTAACCTATTCTTTAGAATTAAATTGAATGTGTAAAAGTGAAAGACAATGATATTATGGAAAATACATTTAGGAGAGGAAACAAGAAACTGTCCATTATTATCTTTTTTAAAATTTTCATGAAAGTATATTTAAATATTAAAATGTTCTTAATCTCGGAGCTGGACCATGAGAAATTGTGAGTGCTGCCTGTGTGTGTCTGTTTCTTGTCCTATCACCTGAACCTCTTGGGAGTGGGCCGAAAAGAGGCTCCAGAAAACTCACTCTCCCAGAGGCTCATTCAAGGATGGGAACACCAAGGAACTGCTTCATAACATGAAAACCGGCTATAACAGTACTTTGCAGAAGTCAGGTCCTCTGCTTGTGATTTCAAGCTGAAAAAATCTATAAAACTACGCCTGCCCAGTGGGGCCCGACCATGAAAAATTACTGTCTTCTCTGCTGTATGCTTGGGCCTACGATTTGATCCTGTGTGAGGCTCCATCCACGGAGGACACCCTTCCTTGGAGGCAAGTCAACCCACCCAAAAAGGGCGGGGCCAGAGAAGTATGTCCGTGTATATTATTTAGCCAATGAATACCACCACAACACGTAGAAAAACCCAAAATACAAGAGTGACAATGGGGAAACAACGCAGGCCAGCATCAGGCATAGAGAATGAAGACGACAGTTCTGATGACCCAAAAACAACCAACCAACTATTCAATCTCTCAGATAAGGATTTGAGACAAGCAATATGGAAGATGCTCAAAGAACTCAAAGAAACCATGGATCGAGTTGAACACAATCTAATAAGGACCAAGAAAATATGAAGACAGAAATCACAAAACTCCAAACTGAAATAACAGGTCAAATAACAGGCCTGAAAAAATCAGAAAATGAACTGAATGACAAAATGGATAAGCTCTACACCAGGATAACAGAAGCTGAGAATAGAATTGGTACTGTGTAAAATTAGATAAATAACAACTCCATACAGTAGGAGAAATTAAAAAAAAATGTAAAGCAAATGAATAGACAATGAAAAAAATTAGTCAAAGAATGGGAACAGATGAAAATAGAAGTTTATGATAAGCTCAACAGAAACAACTTAAGAATCATTGGAGTCCCAGAGACCCAGGAAGAAAATTTCCAGGAAGAATCAACGGTCAAGAACATCAATAAAGAGAAACTTCCAGAACTAAAGAATATATGCAATCAAATCCTGCATGCCCGAAGAGTACCAACCAAAAGAGACCCCAGAAAAAATACCCCAAGACATAGCCTAGTCACAATGACGAATCCCACAGATAGACAGAATTCTGAAAACAGCAAGATCAAAAAGGGAAATTACATTCAAGGGAGCATCCTTCAGATTTACAGCAGACCTTTCACCAGAAACACTCAAGGCCAGAAAGCAGTGGTGGCATATAGTGACAATACTGAATGAAATGAATGCTTCACCTAGAATACTGTACCCAGCAAAACTCACTTTCTGGTTTGATGGAAGAATACATGGTTTCTCAGAAAAAACACAGCTCAGAAACCTTACAGACTCAAAACCAGTCTTAAGAGAAAAACTGAAAGACCTAATTTAAGACAAGACTAACCAAAAGGCACACCAAATTTTGAAAATGCACCAGTTAAGAGACACAGAGTAGGGCCCGGAGAGATAGCACAGCGGTGTTTGCCTTGCAAGCAGCTGATCCAGGACCAAAGGTGGTTGGTTCAAATCCCGGTGTCCCATATGGTCCCCTGTGCCTGCCAGGAGCTATTTCTGAGCAGACAGCCAGGAGTAACCCCTGAGCACCGCCAGGTGTGGCCCAAAAAAAAAAAAAAAAAAGAGACACAGAGTGGCTAAATGGATCAAAAAACTCAATCCAACCTTCTGCTGTCTACAAGAAACGCACCTGAATAGTCAGAACAAACATAGACTCAAAATAAAAGGCTGGAGAAAAATTATCCAAGCAAACAACACCTATAAAAAAAAAGCTGGAGTGGCCATACTAATATCAGTTAATGCAAACTTTATACACAGGAAGGTTGTAAGGGACAAAGATGGACATTTTATATTAATCAAGGGGTATGTAGAGCAGGAAGAAATCACTCTCCTAAACATATATGCACTGAATGAGGGTCCAGCAAATATTTAATACAATTGTTGACAAATCTAAAAAATAATATCAATAACAAAACAATAAGTGTGGGGGACCTCCACATGGCTTTATCAACACTGGACAGATCAACCAGACTGAAATCCAACAAGAATATACTAGACCTTAGAAGATAAATGGAAGAAAAAGGCCTTGTGGATATATATAGGACACTCCATCCCCAGAAACCTGTATACACATTCTTCTTCAATGTGCATGGGACATTCTCAAGGATGCTGGCACATAAAACATACCTCCATAATATCAAGAGGATAGAAATCTTGCAGACTACCTTTGCTGACCACAAGGCTCTGAAATTATATGTGATTTCTAATGGGACACAGAAGAAAAACTTTAACACCTGGAAGTTAAACAGCCTCATACTGAATAAATGGTGGGTCCGAGATGAAATAAAAGAGGAAATAAAAATGTTCCTGTAAACAAATGATAATAAAGACACAAACTATCAGAACTTATGGGACACAGCAAAAACAGTACTGAGAGGAAAATTTATAGCTTTAAAAGCACACATCAGGAAGGTAGAAGGGGCTTACCTGAGTAACTTAATGATGCAGCTCATAGAACTAGAAAGTGCTCAACATAAGAATCCAAAAATAGGGAAAAATAAACAAGATTGATAAACCACTGGCAAAACTAACAAAGAAAGAGAGAGAAAAACTTTATAGCTCTTATTAGGAATGAAAAAAGGAGAGATCACTACTGAAATGGCAGAGATTCAAAGCGTAATCAGAAACTACTTTGAGAAACTCTACTCCACTAAAAATGAGAACCTGGAAGAAATGGACAAGTGTTTGGACTTATAATCTTCCACGATCGTATGAAGAGGATGTAGCATATCTTAACACCCCTATCACTATTGATGAAATTAAAATGGTAATCAAATGTCTGCCCCAAAACAAAAGGCCAGGCCCAGATGGATTCACTAATGAATTCTTTCAAATCTTTCAAGAGAAACTACTACCAATCCTTGCAAGACTCTTTCATGAAATTGAAAAAATGGAAACACTTCCAAATAGCTTTTATGAAGCCAACATCACCTTGATACCTAAACCAAACTGAGATGCAATGAAAAAAGAAAATTACAGACCAACAACACTGATGAATGCAGATGCAAATATTCTCAACAAAAGCCAGGCAAATAGGATTCAATGCCTCATTAAGAAGATCATCCACGGGGCCGGGCGGTGGCGCTAAAGGTAAGGTGCCTGCCTTGCCTGTGCTAGCCTTGGACGGACCGCAGTTCGATCCCCCAGTGTCCCATATGGTCCCCCAAGCCAGGAGCAACTTCTGAGCACATAGCCAGAAGTAACCCCTGAGCGTTACCAAGTGTGGCCCAAAAACCAAAAAAAAAAAAAAAAAAAAAAAAAGATCATCCACTAGGATCAAGTAGGTTTGATCCCAGGAGTGCAAGGCTGGTTTAACATCCATAAATCTATCAACATAATACACAATAACAACAAAAAATAATAATCACATTATCATATCAATAGATGCAGAGAATGCATTTGATATGGTCCAACACCCATTCTTGATCAAAACTCTCAGCAAGATAGGAATGAAAGGAACCTTTCTAAATATAGTTAAGGCCATCTACCACAAGCCAGAGGCAAATATTGTCCTCAATGGAAAAAAAACTAAACGCCTTCCCTCTAATTTCTGGCACAAGACAAGGCTGTCCTCTCTCACCACTCCTTCAACATAGCACTGGAAGTACTTGCTATAGCAATTAGGCAAGAAAAAGATATCAAGGGAATCCAGATAGGAAAGGATGAAGTCAATCTCTCGCTGTTTGCAGATGACATGCTACTCTACCTAGAAAACCCTAAACACTCTACAAAGGCTTCTAAAAACAATAGACTCATATAGCAAGGTGGCAGGCTACAAAATTAACACAGAAAAATCAATGGCCTTTCTATACAGCAATAGTACTAAGGAAGAAATAGACATTAAAAAAAATAACCCAATTCACAATAGTGCCACACAAACTCAAATATCTTGGAATCAACTTGACTAAAAACATGAAGGACCTATACAAAGAAAACTAAAAAACTTTGCTCCAAGAAACAAGAGAGTACATATGGAAATGGAAACACATTCCCTGCTCATGGATTGGCAGGATTAACATCATCAAAATGGTAATACTCCCCATGGCATTGTACAGATTTAATAAAATCCCTTTAAATATACCCATGACATTCTTCAAAGAAGTAGATCAGGCACTTTTGAAATTCATTTGGAACAATAAACACCCTAGAATAACTAAAGCAATCATTGGGAAAAAGAATATGGAAGGAATTACTTTCCCCAACTTTAAACTGTACTACAAAGCAATGGTTATCAAAACAGCATGATATTGGAATAAAGACAGGCCCTCAGATCAGTGGAATAGGCTTGAATACTCAGAGAATGTTCCCCAGACATACAATCACCTAATTTTTGATAAAGGTGCAAGAAATCCTAAATGGAGCAAAGAAAGCTTCTTCAACATGTGGTGTTGGCACAACTGTCTAGCCACTTGCCAAAAATTTAACTTAGACCCTCAGCTAACACCATGTATGAAGGTTAAATCCAAATGGATGTAAGACCTTGATATCCGACCGAAACCATAAGATATATAGAACAACACATAGGCAAACCAGGACATTGAGACTACAGGCATATTCAAAGAGAAAACTGCACTCTCCAAGCAAGTGAAAGCAGAGATTAACAGATGGGAATATATTAAACTGAGAAGCTTCTGCACCTCAAAAGAAATAGTGCCCAGGATACAAGAGCCACCCACTGAGTGGGAGAATCTATTCACCCAATACCCATCAGATAAGGGGCTAATATCCAAAATATACAAGGCACTGACAGAACTTTACAAGAAAAAAAATTTAATCCCATCCAAAATTGGGGAGAAGTAATGGACAGAGAGTTTGACAGAGAAGAAATACAAATGGCCAAAAGACACATGAAAAAAATGCTCCACATCACTAATCATCAGGGAGATGCAAATCTAAACAACTATGACGTAACACCTCACAGCCCATAGATTGGCACACCTCACAAAGAATGAGAACAAGCAGTTTTGGCGGGGATGTGGAGAGAAAGGAACTCTTATCCACTGCTGGTGGGGATGCTGTCTAGTTCAACCTTTATTGAAAGCAATATGGAGATTCCTCCAAAAACTGGAAATCGAGCTCCCATACGACCCAGCTATACCACTCCTAGGAATATACCCTAGGAACACAAAAATACAATACAAAAATCCCTTCCTTACACCTATATTCATTGCAGCACCATTTACCATAGCAAGACTGGAAACAACCAAGATGCCCTTCAACAGACGAATGGCTAAAGAAACTGTGGAACATAACACATACACAATGGAATATTATGCAGTTGTCAGGAGAGATGAAGTCATAAAATTTTCCTATACATGGATTTACATGGAATCTATTATGCTGAGTGAAATAAGTCAGAGAGATAGAGAAAGATGCAGAATGGTCTCACTCATCTATGGGTGTTAAGAAAAATGAAAGTCATTCTTGCAATAATAACTTTCAGACACAAAAGAGAAAAGAGCTGGAAGTTACAGCTCACCTCATGAAGCTCACCACAGAGAGTGATGAGTTAAGTTAGATCCAGAACTACATTCTGAACTGTTCTAATAATGAGAATGTATGAGAGAAATGGAAAGTCTGTCTAGAGTACAGGTGGGGGTTGGGTGGGTAGGAGGGAGATTTGGGACATTGGTGATGGGAATGTTGCACTGGTGATGGTTGGTGTTCTTTACATGACTGAAACCCAAACACAATTATATATGTAATCAAGGTGTTTAAATAAAATAAAATATATTAAAAATAAATAAAATATTCTTAATCTGCAAATCATTATTAAAAATTTAGTAATTTAAAGGTCTTACTAAATTTTAAGGGTAAAATTTATGTATGAGATTATATGGGTCAGTGAATACCTGAATATATATAAAATATAGAAACCCCTGAGAGATCTATTAATATTTATGTGCAAATATTAAATTGTTTACAATTTTATATTTTACTATTTTTATTTTACTTCTTTTACTACTTGGCTGTGAGGAACATACAAATAACAAAAATAAGATTACTGCTGTAGATTACCTAACATAGAAATCAGTAATTTCTTCCCCAATATGGTTAAATTGAATATATTTTAAGTTTAACACTCCAGATACTTTCTATATCTACAAGTTTATTATTTTGAAGGACAAAAAGAATTCTCAAAAATATGTAAATAAATAGAACACTTTGATATGTGTGACTATGGAAAAAATAAATTGCTTCCGTAAACAAACAGCAGTTCAGATTTGGCTCAGGAAATATAGTTTTCATGCCTGTGTCCTAGAAGACAAATAACTCAAGATCAGGATTGTCTGTGGTTAAATAAAGCAAATTTTAAATATAATATAAGTTATCTAATTTTACTGCCATGTATTTATATTGGGCAAAATGTCGCTCTAAGTCATCCTTTAACACTGAATTAAAAAAATCAGTTTATGCCTTTACAGAATATAATCTACAGTCTTGTGTAGAAATTTGGATACCAACCATTTCCATGAACTGAATATTTTTGTCTTTTCCAACATCCTGTTAAAGCCCTAGTTCAATATAATGATATTAGCAGTTTAAGCTATTGAAAGGAAATTAAGCTATGAGAGTAGATTTCACATAATGAGAATTGTGCCTTACAAGAGGAAATATAGAGAAATTAAATCATTCTTCCCTCATCCTCCCTGTCTTTCTTCTTTCCTTTGTTTCCCTACTTTCCAAACTCCTTTACTTTTTCTGTCCCTGTTCTCTCTTCTTCCTTCTCCCTAATTCTCTTTCACCATCTCTTCCCTCCCTCCATTCTCCCTTATTTCCTTTTTTCTGGACTCTGTTATTTCCCCTTTTCCATCTCATTCACTCTTTAACCTCTCTCTCCCTCTCCCCCTCTTCCTTTTTTATTTCCCTTTCTTGTCTTTCATTTCCCAGTTTCCCTCTATCTCTTCTCTCTTTATCTATCTCTGCTCTTTAGCTATCCATCTCTCCATTTTCTCTCTTCCTCTTTCTCCCTCTTCCTTTCTGTCTCCCCTCTTCTTTGACCACTCTTCCTACATCCCCTTCACTGTCTCTTTTTTCTTTCCTATTGCCATCATTCCCTTTTCCTTTCTCTCTCTTTTTCATCCTCCTCTTCCTCTCTCTCTTGTCTTAAACTAATAGCTTCCAGAGCTGTGAAAAAGTAAGACTTTTGTTTAAAAAAACCTACATGATTTATGGCAATTTGTTACAGCGACACACTCTGAGACACTCCGCAGATTCTACTTTACAACATGTGTGACTGAGAATACTTTGTGCTAACGTGGCTAAAATTTATGGCACTTAATATTGTAGCTAAGCAATCATCATTTCAAAATATCATAAAATAATTTTACTGTTGATTCATTTATATTTAAAAACATATCGCTGGATTATTTCTCTATCACATCTTTTTTTGGTGTAGAAAGATCTTACAATAAGCAAAATTTAAAAAAAAGGGTGGTCAAGGAGACAGGATTCGAATCGGGGACAGGAGAGAATCTAGAGACACTGGTGGAGCGAAATTGTCCTAGGTGATGTAATTGGTGTTGGGAAATAATAAGCCTAAAACTCAGCTATGAATAACTGTATAAATCACAGTATCTAAATAAAAAAACAATATTATCTTACTTTGGAGAATAATTTTCTGCATTCATTTCATACTCACAAAAGTAGTTATTTCTTTTTAGATCTTAATTTTTACTTATTACATTTATGACAGCTAATTCTGTGCTAGAATTTTATTGGTCTCAGTCATTGAGAAAAGGGGTTTGTGTGTGAAGGAATTAAAGAAAATAATTAAAAATTAGGATTGAATAATTAATTATAATTTCACTGAAATAGTATTAATATTAGTAGTATTAATATTAGCATTGTGTATTTTCAAGATATCTTCCATGTATTTATAACCATAAAGCATGTACAATATACTATTCTAACATTAATGTTTTTAGGACACTATATTTTGAGTATCCATGATAAAATGGACATTTTAAAGTTGTCTTTATAATAGAAAACTCTCTTTAAAATATCCACTATTCAGGCCCAGAGAGATAGTACAGTGGTGTTTGCCTTGCAAGCAGCCGATCCAGGACCTAAGGTGGTTGGTTCGAATCCCAGTTGTCCCATATGGTCCCCCGTGCCTGCCAGGAGCTATTTCTGAGCAGACAGCCAGGAGTAACCCCTGAGCCCAAAAACCAAAAAAAAAAAAAAAAATGTCCACTATTCAAAAATGGTACGTCTTTTAGTGTTATATTTGAATACTCAATGAAGTACTTTTTTAATGATTTTAATGGAATATCCAAGAAAGATTGGTGTGTTGGTGAATTAATTTCCTTATAAACTAAGTAGCTACAGTATTATTTTAAGACTGAATATTGAATAAACAGTGCTTTCTTCTCCAGAAACACTGTCTTCATATTTCTCCAGGTGACCATAAAAATCTCAGTGCATAGTTGTATTCAAACATAGACTGGGTATTAGAGTACTCCCTGGTGGAATATTCTAGTGTATTAAAATACAGGCTTCCAGCAGCCTTGTGAATCTCATTCCAATCATAGAAGATGTTGAGTTGGCAGTTCTGTTTGCTTTTTGTCTTGCAGGTTTCTTCTCTGTACTCAGAGGCTGAATCTGTTTAGAAACAAGTTGCCCCCATTCTATTTTCCATGACAAGTCTTTATGTCTTCTGCCTTCAGTGATTTTTATGGATGAACAATCCAGGTCAACTAAGGTAAGCCACTGTCATACTCCATTAAATTTTCCCACTTTTTCAGAAGTGCCTTGAAAATGAACTTCCAAGAAATTTTCATTATAATAGGACACATAATTGTAAGGTTAGAGCTATTTACATCTTACATAGATGAAGAAAGGAAGTCATAGTTTTTTTTTTTTTTTTTTTTTTTTGCAGCGGTATTTACCACCTCTTTGATTATAGGGACTCCATAAACTTCTCGACTTTCAGTTTCTCAGTATAAATCTAGGAATCATAAGGGACAGTGATGTAGGTCAATTGAAAAAGCACATGCAAGTGCGAAGCCCTAATTAGATCTCCAGCACATATCCTGTTCACCCTATTCAGCAACACTCCATGTGAACTAGACAAGAAATATTGTATTTCTTTGTATAAAAATCGTATAAAATTTCTAAAAATGTTTTAAAAATTTTATACAATTTTGTATATAAATTGTATAAAATGGTATAAAATCTCTTTACTCTTTTATTCTTGTTTTTGGAAATACATATGACAGAGTGCAGAACTTACTCCTGTCCCTGCATTCAAGAGTCATGCCTCATGGGACCGTACAGGGTACCAGAGATCAAACTTGAGAAAGCTATGTGCGAGGAAACACCTCACCCACTGTACTATCTCTTCAGGCACCTTTTTTATTCTTAGTCTGTATTGAGAATAAAAACCTTATTTATTATTGAAGTTTTAGCATGTTTTATCCATTCTGAATATTTTATATTTTCATTTTTATTATTGGCAATGAGGTTTAGAGAGCATACTTCCTATCAAAAACCAATCCTAAAGCATGAATATGATGTAAGAAATTATCACAACTCTTCAGAGAATACAGTCAGAGCCATAGCCATGTTTATTAAATATAAATAATTCTACTATGAAAGAGAAGCTTGTTCAACAGAAAAAAATATATTATTTGATTAATTGATCTCACTCATGTTGTAGATAGCTTTCACATGCAAATATCTTGGTAACTTCTATGGTTATATCCAATCATATTTTATGTTTTTAAGCACTCTTATTAAGGTATAATAGTTAACTTATAATATCTCACCAACTTAAAATGCAATTTGACCAAATACAAAGAATATAATATTAATCAGGTGATATGTATAGAGAATGCTTCTCTTTGTTCCATAATGCATTTCATCGTAAAGCATTTATTTAAGCTTCTTATCTTTTATAGGCCAGACAGTATTTTAATTCCTAGAAAAATAGTGACCACAAAAAACAAGTCTGTCCTACTTGCCAACTTGATCTCTAGAAAGAAAAGAATTGATGAGGCAGAGAACCAGGCATATGAAAGGGGAAAAACATACTCCCTGGTAGTATATTACAGAATAATCTGGCAACACCTTAAAAGTAGAAAGATATTTCAACAGAGAATAGTCAGAAATTGAAGAATGATTCATGGAACTGCTAGTAGAGGCAGAATGTGTAGGCTGTGAGCAATGAGGAGCTTTAAGTTTGTGAAAAACAGAAAGGTCAGTTTAATTAGATGGGAGAAACAGTGGATGCAAGCAAAGAACTCATGCAAGCAGTGAGCTTCTTGTATTAGATCTTCCATGTCCTTGCCATAACTTTGTCTTTTACTTTTGGAAAATCATAGACACATTTGCATAGTGTTAAAGAAATGTTAAGCCTTATTTAAATCTTAGTTGCTTTTCTGAAAAAGATCAAGGATTGAAACAGAGATGGTTTGCCATTGTAGTGAATCTATCCAGAGCTGATGATAAAGCCTTCTTGGGTCATGGTTTTATTGATGCTGTAGTATTGACCAGTTTTTACAGAAATAATCTTTGGAGACATTTAACAAGCAGTTTCAAGACTTTATTTTCCATCAATTCCTAAACTTTATTATTTATTTTTATATTATTAATGTCTCAAAACCTCAAAATATCTTAACATCCTGCCATACTTGTTCCTTTTGTAGGAAAGTAATCTAAGAGTTTAACACAACTTTAGCTCTTGGTTCAGAGTTTTCATAAACCTAATCCAAGTCTATACTCTCTCTTTGAAGTAACAAGATTTATTGTTGGTATTTTATAGAAATCTTGGAGCACTAAAATAAAATCATTGCAACTTGGATAATTTCGTAGGGTCCTTTACATGTTCCATATAGTTTTTAATCCTTTCTTAAACTTATTAAGGACTGTATTTTCAAAGACCATAATTATTCTGTTTTTGCTAAGGTAACCTTTAAATGCCTTTAATATAACATCTTAATATAAAGCATAAATTAATCATAATTAATGATGTCTACAGTCTTAATATCTTTCTGCTCACTTACCTGCAACTTATCATTCATAAACCAATTATTTCTCAAAGTTTAAATACTTGGGAATAGTTTTTTAAGGAGTTATATTCTAGATAAAATCATAGGAGAGTGAGTTTTAGATGAAGAATGTCGACATGCTACATTGCTATTCCTTTAATAAATAGAACTTACATTCTGTAAAATATTGAAGACATATTTTACATTGATTTGACATAGGTCCAAAGGTGGGCTAATTATTCATCAATCTACTAGCAACATCATAAGCCATAGCACATAAACACAGAGCTTAAGTGTGTTTGCTTTTTTTTTTGCTCCAACTGTAATTAGTTTGTATTATAATTATATATAAGTATATATATATACATATATATAATTTAGATTTACCTAAAAGTTTACCAGAAGAAAATAATAATCACATAAAGGAGAAAAAAAGAGTAAAAAGCTCATTGATGTGATACTGATATTTTAAAGAAAATTGCCACAGTGTTGTTATTTTAAAAATTCAAGTGTGTTATTCTATTTATTATTATTATTATTAATTATTATCATCATCATCATCATCATCATCATCATCATCATTGGTTTTGGGCTACATCCAGTCACGCTGAGGGGTTACTCCTAGCTATGCGCTCAGAAATTTCTCCTGGTTTTGGGAACCATATGCCATATGGGAAGCCGGGGGATCTAACCTTAGTCCATCCTGGATCTGCAGGTACAAGGCAAATTCCCTACCTCTGCGCCATCGCTCCTGCCCCAATTTTCTACAGTCTTTTAAAGTCAATCTGGATCTTAAAAAAACAAGCAGCTAACGTGAAAACATTTTCTTTTTTCTTCAACTTTATTATTAAAGACACCAGGGGAAGGGCTGGAGGATAGAACAGAGGTAGGGATTTTGTCTTGTATGCTGCATCTATACGTTCAATACTCAACATCCCATTGGTTGCCTGAGCCTGCCAGGAGTGACTTCTAAGTGAAGTCAGGAGAAACCACTTAGCACTGCTGGGTGTGGTCCAAAAATTACAACAACAATAAGAACATCAAAGTCTTTCCTCAAGAGTTAGCAATTTCAAGCCCTCTAAGCAGAACTTTCCCTTCCATCCTGGTTTTGATGTTTCTGGTAGCCTGATTTCTTTATCCTTTTTTGCATAGTAATTTAGGATATTCTAACTGTGCACTTAACATAGTATTGTCCTTTGCCTTTTTTTTTTTTCATTTGTTTTGGGGCCAAATCCAGCATGCTCAGGAGTTATTGCTGGTTTTGAATTCAGGGATCAAGCCTGATGGTGCTTCAAGGACCATATAGAATGCTGAAGATGGAACCTGCTTTGGCCACCTGCAAAGCAAATGCCCTCCCCGCTGTGCTATTAATTGATCCCATCAGGAATTATCCTTTTCTTCAGGAATTACCATTTTTTTTGTTTTGGTTTGGTTTTTGGTTTTGGGCCACACCCAGTGACACTCAGGGGTTACTCCTCGCTATGCACTCAGAAATCACTCCTGACTTGGGAGACCATATGGGATGCCAGGGAATTGAATAGCTAATTTAATACAATTTGATTGTGACAAGGGTTGCTCTGGGATGTTTGGTGAAAGGTTGTACACTTTATTTTAATGTGATTGAAGGTGTTTTTTGAATGACTTTAATGATGGATTGGGTAGAATAAAGTAGATGCCTGCCTCCATAGTGGGTGGTTCAACCAGTTCAAAGACTAAACAGAATCAAAGTATGATTAAGCAAATGTTCCCTTGCTCTCTCGCACTCTTTCTCTATCTCCGTCTCTGTCTCTCTCTTTCTCTCTAATCTTTTCTAGACCTTAAATTATCAACATTTTCTTCAGAACCCAAGCAGAACTAAGTCATTGAAACTACTGGGTATATATTTACAACTACAAATCTAATAAATTACTTTATTTCTATAAATTCAAAAATTAATAAGTTAATTCCAAGTAGAAAATTTATTTGCTATTTATCTATTATGTATTGTTTCTTCTTCTAGATTACTAACTCTTTTTTATTTTTATTTTTTTTGGTTTTTGGGCCACACCCGTTTGATACTCAGGAGTTACTCCTGGCTAAGTGCTCAGAAATTGCCCCTGGCTTGGGGGGACCATATGGGATGCTGGGGGATCAAACCGCGGTCCTGATCCTTGGCTAGGCTTGCAAGGCAGACACCTTACCTCTAGCACCACCTCGCCGGCCCCAGATTACTAACTCTTTATCATGAAACTAGATTCAATTTCCCAAGAAAATGATCATGATTGTGACTCTTAAAGCTATTAAATGGCTCCCCATAAATGGCTTAATATAATCAATTGTTGTTGCTTTTACTAATAAACAACTTATGAAAATTCAGGGGAAAATGATCAATACAATATTATGGCAGATACATTAGATTGTTCTTTAAAAATAAAGCATTTTTGAGATTAAACTAATAATACAGTGATTAAGGCATTTGCCCTTCACATGGCAGACCTGGATTCAAAATCCCCAGTATTGTCTTTTGTTACATTGAGCACCACCAGGATATATCCCTGATCACAGTTTCTGGGAATAAGGCTTGAGTATTGTTGGGTGTGGTCCATAAAGCCAAAAATAACATTTTTATAAAATAATGTCTATATTTTCTTATTGAACACTTGCCTATAACAGTTGAAATGAAAAATTAATTTTATAGATTGAGCATCCATTCCACCGTCATTGGAGATAAAAAGGATAAGAAAAAGGGGAGAAAAAAATTTGGTGACAACTACCAAAAAAAGAAAGAAGAGAGAGAGAAAAAAAAGAAAGAAAAATGGAAGAAAAAAGAAAAAAAATGGACCCGGCAAATAAAAATAAAAATAAATCTTTAAATAATAACCACAAGTGTGAAAAAGAAAGAGAAAAGTGGAAGAAAAAAGAGAAGGAAAATAAAGTCAAAAACTAACAAATCAAAACAAAACAAGAAAAAGTATGGGTGCTGGAGTGGTAGGGTTTGGCATTCCCTGCACTTTTTTTTTTTTTTTTTGCATAGGCACAGTAAGCATTGGGGAAGAAAGGGAATTCCTGTGGCCTAAGAGATTCAGGGTTTCTCCATCCTTGAAGCATACCATCATGGGATCAACCCCTGGCTCTATATATACTCATTACCCCATCCCAAAGGCTTTCTTGTGATGCCAGGAAAGTTTCCTCTCGGTAGTGTGTGAGAAAATCAAGCCACTGTAGCTAGCGATCTTGGTATTTTCGTCGGTTATAGGTCAGGGTCTAGGATAGAGTCTCCAGGTTCTATATCCATCATTGTTGTGATGTTCAGTCTTCTGTAACACTTGCTCCTTGTTTTCGTTCAGTCCCTAAGCCGAAGCCTAGAATATTATGGATCCAAAGGTCTGCTCAGTCTCTGTTGTCCAAGTTGGACCTCTGCAACAAGACATCTTGTTGTTGTTTTTTATGTGTCCTGGAATACAGCCTACGGTAGGGTTTTCCTTATTAGTCCCAAGGTAGGCTCTGTTCAGCCACAGTTGTCAAAGTCAGTTTTCTGTTGTTGGTGCTCTTATTTTTCACAGTTCAAAGGACGATGGCTCTTCTAATTTCCATTTAGTGTTAGGTGATGTGATAGGACAGCCTCAATCTACAACAAGCTGTAAAGTGGAGACCAGTTGCACTAGCATACTGGGGGGTAGAGGAGGGAGATATGGGATGCATACTGGGAACAGGGGCAGAGGGAGGACAGCACTGGTGGTGGGAATGCCCCTCATTCATTGTCACTATGTACCATAAATGATGCAGTGAAAGATTTGTAATGCACTTTGGTCACAATAAAAGTTTTTAAAAAATTATTTGTATTATTAAAATTAAAAAAAAAGAAAAATTAATTTTAACCTTTCTGACATGATAAAAGTTATTTTAAATCTGCTTTTTGAATATTAGATTGACTTTTACCTAGCATTACTGATAATTAAATCTTGGGTAATTTAGATTAGTTTTTCATTTGTAAAGTAATGTCATTTGATTTCCTTCTATTTGAAGAATGATTTATACTATTATTCATTATCATGGATGTTTACAACAATCTAAAAGTCAAAACAATCTACAATTGCATATAAAAGTTTGCTTACTGGAAAGCCAAATGCTTAAAACAATTAAGAAGAGCCATAGTTAGTAATTTTCAAACAATAGGAACAGAAAAAGAGGCAAAAATATCATCATTTCTGTATCTAAGCCAAACATTATCTCCTATTACAAAATATGGTAAACTAAAATAATATATATGTGTGTATAATCACATATCAAAATCTATACAAAAACTATTGACAAAGCTGTGCAATGCCACAAAATCTGCTTTAAATTAAAATAAAGATAAAGAAATTAGACTATCATTCATTTGTTCTAAAATCTTGTTCATGCTCTAAAAGACAGGAAGAGGCCCTTCTGGTCTCAGAATGTGATAACCAAACTTAACAAATACAAGATAAATAAGAAAATAAAAGTAAAAGTGTCTACAAATAAATATTTATTTAATTAGAATGTTTATTGTTTATGAATTAAGATACTAATTCATAAAATATATACAATACATGAAAGATAAAGTAATCAATATTTCTATAAGTAAAATAGTATTTGCTTTTTTTTTGTTTTGTTTTGGAGTCACATCCAGTGGTTCTTAGTGCTTATTCCTGGCTCTGTATTCAAGAAATACATTTAGCATTGTTCTGTGAACCACATAGTATGCTGGGAATCCTAACCCAAGTCAGCAAGACAAATATCCTACACACTATACTATCATTTCCAGTCAGTATTAGTGAATATTTTAAAATATAGTTTTGATACACAGAGTAGCAACATTACCAACATTATTAGAAATAACTCTTAATTTGTTAAACTCCTAGTATGACTCAGTTGTTATAGTAATGACACTGAAATTATCCAATATCTTTGCTGTTTAAGTACTAGCAATAGTTATAAGCATCCAGAGAGATTGAATAGGTGGTAGGGTGCCTGAGTTGTGGACTGGCTTGGGTTTGAGCCTCCATATGTTACTCAAGCCTAATGTGAACTCAAGCACCAACAGATATACCCCCAAAACAAGCAAAAATGTTGAATACATTTTCAACTATTTTATGTAAAAGTATATTTATAATCCTAGTATAAGAACTTCTGGGATTTGAAAAATAAAATATAAAATATGACATCAAATATCTCTGATATGGTAAGGCAAAAATCATACAGGCAATATGATATGTAATCAAAAAAATATTTCCACACGTTTCATATTTATTGAAAAAAGAATTTATACGGTCCGCAGCGGTGGCACAAGCTGTAGGACATTTTGCCTTGAATGCGCTAACCTAGAATTGACCACTGTTCGATCCCTCTGCATCCCATTTGGTCCCCCAAGCCAGGAGTGATTTCTGAGCGCATATCCAGGAGTAACCCCTGAGAATCAGCAGGTGTGACCCAAAAAACAAAAAATATATATTTTTATAATAAAATATCCTAACAAATAACACCTCATAGGTGATCAAAGTTACTGTTTATGTCATAGAACAGCTGGAAACCAGGTAATTTCTAAAGAGATGCATCAAGAAGAACTTCTCTTGAATTCCATCTCAAACGCATAGCCTAAAAAACATCTGTAAATATAAGAGCAAGCCAAATATAAAAGCATTGCATAATGTAATAGATGCCTTTCCTTCAAAATCAGCATGGAGATGTTTGCACTGGGCCAGCTCCATAAACTCAATCTTATTTCAGATGAGATGTGAACCAAGCTGACCATCTCAGGAGGAGAGGTTAGGCCAACACCCTATCCTAATGAAGCCACTCCTGCTGCCTCCATCACCCAGAGTAATCATTTTTCTAATGACCCTGCCTCATCTCCCCTCTATGATTTCCTTTAGGAACAATAATCTGACCAAACGTCAAGTACACTGGTTTGGGAGCTGATAACACCAGGGTGTTTTGGAGTGAGTGTGACCCTCCCCAAAACATTCTTCTTCCTAGAAACCAGGCATCTGTAACCACACACACACACACACACACACACACACACACACACACACACACACACACACGCACACGCACACGCACACGCACGCACACACACACGCTCACACACACACGCACATGCACACGCACACGCACGCACACACACACACACAAATGCAGTTACCACGTTAAAAACAAGCTAGCTCCATATACATACTCGTTTCTTGAACGATACGTAAAACAAGACCTGAAAGATACTGGATACATCAGCCCACGCAGCAGAATGCTGGTCATTTCCAGAGGAGAGAATGGCCAAGCTTCCACCATACCAAGAATAATTCCTGAGTGTTGAACCAGGAATAAACACTGAGCATTGATGGTGTTGACCTACCCCCCCCCCCCCGAAAATGTAATACAAAGAGGAATGCTTTTACTCCGACAACTAGTGCTTCCACTAGTTGATCATACTTGATCATACAATGAAACTATGTCCCTGCTCTTTTGAATTAATGCAAATCAATAGTAAAACAATAACAAAAGTAGGATAATATCTGATTTACATTTTTAACATTATTGCAGGATCTTTGAAAACAAAGAGGAAAAAGCTCTTCAAAGTGAATTAAGAAATCATCACTAAGAACGAGAATAAACAGTGTTGGCGGGGATGTGGAGAGAAAGGAACTCTTATCCACTGCTGGTGGGAATGCCGTCTAGTTCAACCTTTATTGAAAGCAATATGGAGAGTCCTCCAAAAACTGGAAATCGAGCTCCCATACAATCCAGCTATACCACTCCTAGGAATATACCCTAGGAACACAAAAATACAATACAAAAACCCCTTCCTTACACCTATATTCATTGCAGCACTATTTACCATAGCAAGACTCTGGAAACAACCAAGATGCCCTTCAACAGACGAATGACTAAAGAAACTGTGGTACATATACACAATGGAATATTATGCAGCTGTTAGGAGAGATGAAGTCATGAAATTTTCCTATACATGAATGTACATGGAATCTATTATGCTGAGTGAAATAAGTCAGAGAGAGAGAGAGAGAAAAACACAGAATGGTCTCACTCATCTATGGGTTTTAAGAAAAATGAAAGACATTCTTGCAATAATAATTTTCAGACACAAAAGAGAAAAGAGCTGGAAGTTCCAGCTCACCTCAGGAAGCTCACCACAAAGAGTGATGAGTTTAGTTAGAGAAATAACTACATTTTGAACTGTCCTAATAATGAGAATGTATGAGGGAAATGGAGAGCCTGTTTAGAGTACAGGTGGGGGTCGGGTGGGGAGGAGGGAGACTTGGGACATTGGTGATGGGACTGGTGATGGGTGGTGTTCTTTACATGACTGAAACCCAAACACAATCATGTATGTAATCAAGGTGTTTAAATAAAAAAAAAAGAAATCATGACCAAAAAATTTCAGCATGGGATCCAAGATTAGACACATAATTCTTTATCTTAACTATGGAATTATTTTTCCATAAGTACCACTTAGGATAAAAGAGTAAAAAAGGGAAGAAGAGGAATATGGTTTGCTTTGGCACATAGGGAGAATCTGCATAGATATTGTGTGGAAATACTTTAAATTTTTATAAAATTTTATATGCATTTTTTGATTTTTAAATTAATGTTAACTAAACAATATATTTCTACATTGAGGTTCATTATTATTCTGTGTACAAATTATTGTTTTCCCTCCAAAAGTTATTGTAAAATTTGTTTTCCTCATCAAAAAAATAAAACAGAAACAAGCAAACAAAAAACAAGTGCCATGTCTTAAAGATGGTTGACATTATTTAGATTCTAATTTAGATATATCATTTGGGAGGAAAGGTGAGTGGTAGACCACACATAGAAATGCTCATGAGTTATTCCTAATGATACATGTCTTATTTTCTTAATCTTTGTGGGACCCTTATTAGAGTCCTATTCACCTGGGGCAGATCCATGGCACAAATGTCTTTCAAGGTAATATATTCATTAACATTTTGACATTTTTGAGATTGATATTATATATATGTACATATATATAAATGTATATATAAGTACACTTTACAAATGTATATGTAAAGTGGTATTTGATTATAGGGATAACAGTTTCTGATGAAATTTAAATTATGAATCAAATTTAACCACAACACTATAAATTGCCATTTATTTTAAGCCCATCACTGGGGTCTATGTAGTGTTAGCTTTTTATTTTTTCCTAGCGCATAGCTGTATTTAATCACGTATACATGCATATACATGTATACTGTATACATAATATGCAATCATTATGTGAAGCTTATTATCTATAACAATGAAAATACTAACAAACTTTCATTGATTTCAATCAAATATACATAGGAATCTTGGTTCTTAGAGTTTCTCAGCTAATTTATAAAGTGAAATATATAGATAACCTGAAATTGAAACCTCAATGATTTAAACATTAGTTAAAAAAAAAGGTTAATGACAGATAAAATAATGCCAAGATATTAATGTTATGTACTGCCAAATATATTTTGCTGAAGCTCGCTTAATATAGATAAACTTTACATTCTTTTTCCTTTTTCAATGCCAGTTTACATAATCAGACTAAATGTTATGGAAACATCAGGGACAGGAATAACAATGGTATATTCTCTCTTATAATCATGGGAAAAATTAAAATTTTATAGCATCCTTAGTATGTCATGATTTCTTCTAATGTTTTTTTGAGTATGAGCTAATATGGATGGGAAAAATTGCTAGACACTGTTTGAAATAATACCTCAGACCTTTTGAATACAATCAATTTATATTTATAAGAACCTACCAAATATTTAGTCATCAGTGGAAAAATACTACATCCAGTTGTCTCTGTATTTTACTATAAATAATTGAATAGTTATTTTTATTCAAGATTTCTATTACAAGGTATCCACTTATACTGAGATAGTGAATATCTGAAATATCTTCATTCATGACCTTATTTTCTTTCAATTAGCAAAGTACCAAGTACTTGAAAAACATTAAATTTCTAAGCACTTTAATGCTATGCAAAATTCCTACTTTATATTTGCTTTTGATATTGGCTTTGTCTCTCAAGATACATCATATAACTCAAAATAGTCTACTGTTTGTAAAGTGTATGTATCCTGAATAATGAAAAACAGTTTTTCCTCATATCAAATAGACTTAGAGAAATTTTGAAATTAAATTACCATTTTAAGATATTTATTTTAAATATGCTTATGGTTCTGTATCAAAAAGTATTGTAAAATGGAATATAGTATTTAGTTGAATAATAAACCAATAAAATCAATTTATCTGTGACATATTCATTTTCTCTTTTCCTCTATAACTCCGTTTTATTTCTTTTTCTTTTATTCTTTCTAATTATTTTACACCACATACAAATTTTCAAATTTTCAATATAAATCAAATTCTACAATATTAATAAGACTAGTGCAATTAATTTGAAAAATTGTAATGATGAGCTTTCTTTTATATATTTATTATTTAAATTAAAGTAAGACATGCTCTTTGTAAACTAATACATATGCAATATTCAATTAGTGGCTTAAGTTATGGATATATGGCTTGTATGTTTCTTATTTTTTGTTATCAAGTCAAATAGTACTTAGTCAGCTACACTGGAGTATCATAGAAACAAAAAAAAATGATATTGTCCCTTAAAGACCAATCTTCTATAGAAGAAAAAATAAAACAAACTTCTATTTGCACGTATAGTTTGTCACACACACACACACACACACACACACACACACACACACACACACACACACACAGTAGAGTGGTAAATTAAATGGGTTTAAGGGAAAGCAATACATGATACTAAAAGAGATTGTAAACCTTTGAAAAGAGAGGAACTTAACTTCTCAACACCTCCCGTTCTCGCTTTCCTTATAACTGTTAATTCTCTCTTGAGCCAAGTTAGTGCTGAAAAAAGCTCACAGACCATGTTTGGTGCGTATAAATCAGAGCACAGGAAATACTAGCACTCAAACCATAGAATTACAGCTGGATTTCATCCCTCCTCAAAGAAAGGGTTTGAAGATGTAAAGCCATGCTAAATTAGCATAAATTCCTCCATCTTTAGATATCAGCCATGCTATACACTGGCTGACCTCTCAGTCACCCCCATACACACCAGGCCCTGAAACTCTCCCCTCTCCTAAATGAGGCATAGTGCAGACAGGCAGAGTGAGCAGCCCTTGCACTTACTTTTCAAACATGTCCTGAACCTCTCAGCCATGTCCTGAAGAAAGTGACAATCCAATAAAAGAAGGAGGAAACTGGTGGTCTCAGAGTTATCAAGAATAGTTGAGTAATATAACCTCTAGATGGATCTATCCAATTCTATATTAGGCGTAAGAAAATTGTTTGAGTTGCAGTTTTAGAGCATAAAAGGAAACCCCTTACTCAAGATAGGCTCACTCACCTTCCAAAGGGGAAATCGGTCAGCTTCGGGATTCAGTGCTCGCCTGCCTGACTTGTGCTTATTGAAACTCTTTGCTAAAAAGTCTTTTGCTTTGTGTGGTCTTTGGGATACCAAACCCTAACAAGCATTAACGTGAAAGAATTTTAAAACCAAAATGAGAAGGACTCCAAAAAGAGTTTGAATTCTTGAGAATTAACAACTCCTATAGGGAAATAATCACCATTTACTTAGACTCAAAAGCTGTAGGAAAAGCTGCTCCAGGGGATGTCTAGTTTTGTTTTGTTCTGTTTTGTTTCTGCTTTGTCTTAGAGTCACTCTCAGTGGTGCTCAGGGGTACTTCCTGGCTCTGTATTCAGATATAACTTCTGGCAGGCTCTGGGAACATGTTGAGGATCTGGGTAGGCATGCAAGTCAAATACCCTACCCTCTATGCTGTTATTCAGGCCACCAGAGGAATATTATATATATATATATATATATATATATATATATATATATATATATATATTTATATTGAGTTGAGAATTAGACAAGCCCTTCCTCATGCCTCACTAGAAATATGGAAGCTCAAGGCTAATTTTTCATCTCATCTCCTTCCTTTTGTTTCACATTCACTTAAGTTGAGCCTCAAGAAAGGACAAAGAAGAGGCCGGGCGGTGGCGCTAGAGGTAAGGTGCCTGCCTTGCCTGCGCTAGCCTTGGATGGACCGCGGTTCGATCCCCCGGTGTCCCATATGGTCCCCCAAGCCATGAGCGACTTCTGAGCGCATAGCCAGGAGTAACCCCTGAGCATCACTGGGTGTGGCCCAAAAACCAAAAAAAAAAAGAAAAAAAAAAGAAAGGACAAAGAGATATTTGAATTTCACTAGTGAGTTTCATCAGTAGGAGGTAACAATCTATTAAAATTAACTGAGCCTGCTTTTAGTAAAATAAATAAATAAATAAATAAACCATTAAAAAGAGTACATAACAACACACTCTTTGCAAAATTAAAATAATTTAAAGGTGTTTCATCACATAACTAAAACGTCTTTATCATATCTAGAACTATTTATTAATTTATTTTAGGTTTTGTGGCCACACCCAGCCATATTCATGAGTTATTCTTGGCTGGGAACAAAGAACTGAGGATTGAGAACATGTGTGGTACTGAAGTTGGAACCCTAGTAAACTGTGTAAAAAGTGAACACTCAACCCACTTTACTATCACTCAAGCTTAAAATAACATATTATTTTTAAACCATAATAATAAATAGTACATGGTATTGGAAATAGTCATTTTAAATATATGCTGGGGACCCACAATATCAAATAATGTAAAGACAGCAAAATAAAGCAAATTTAAGGTTAAAATATTAAAAAAAATCATACAGTAGGCTTATTATAAAGGTTCAAATACTAAGTAAAGATATAGTAGACATACAATAAACTTGTATAGAAATACAAAAACTTGGGGTCGGCGAGGTGGTGCTAATGGTAAGGTGTCTGCCTTGCAAGTGCTAGCCAAGGAAGGACCAATGTTCGATCCCCCAGCTTCCCCTATGTTACCCCCAAGCCAGGGACAATTTCTGAGTGCTTAGCCAGGAGTAACCCCTGAGCATCAAATGGGTGTGGCCTGAAAAACCAAAAAAAAAAAAAAAGATATAGAAAAACTAGGGCGCTGGATTTCAGCACAGCTAGGAGGGTCTTGGCCTAAACCTGAGTTTGATCCCGACATCTGAGATAGTCTTAGAGCCTGATGAGAATAATATCTGAGTAAGGAACCAGGACTAATCCCAGAGCACTGCCAGGTGTGTCTCCAAAACAAAAACACAAAATAAATAGAAAAACAGTACAACTTGAAGATATTAAAATGTAAAAGTATGGAAATCATCCAAACTTAAAGTAGTTATATAAATTAGAACACATATTTAAATTTAAACAAAGTTAAAAGAGATACAAAAAGTTCTATTCACTAGTTTTTAATTGTAAAATTTCTAAACGTTAAAAATTAAAAAAAGGAATGACATATTTTTATTTCATTTTTTTTGCAATTTTCTCTTTGATCTGTAGCCAGAACTTGATTAATTGCTATAGAGGGCTTTCTATTGTAATAATGAATAAAAGTAGAGACAGGGGATATCTTTATTTTGTGGCTGATATCAGTTTTTTACCATTAAGAATGATGTTGACTGTAGTTCTGTTATAGACAATCTTACTCTCTTGAAGAAAGATCCATTTCACCTTGTTTTATTGGGGATTTTTATTATGAGTGGATGTTGGATCATGTCAAAATCTTTTTCTGCATCTACTGTTCTTGTCTTATGGGTCTTATATTTTCTTTTATTAATGTGGTCTATTATACTAATTGAAATGCATTTGTTGGACCATTTCTGAGATAAATTCCACTTCACTGTCGTGTAGAATTTTTTCTTTATATATTGTTGAATTCAGTTATCAAGATTTTGTTAAAAATCATGGCATCATTGTTCATCAGGAAGTTCATCTGAAATTTTACTATAGCTAATTTCATAGAAGTTAAGAGTTCCTGTGTCTTAAATGTGTTGGAAGAGTTTAACAAGTAAAGGAGTTAAATCTACTTTGATGATTTGCTAGAGTCACTATAGAACCCATTTGAACCAGGCTGCTTCTTCTTGGGGAGAACTTTAATTACTGTTTTGATCCAAACTTGTGATTAGCTTTCTACTCCCTCCTCATTCACCTTTGAAGAATTACATGTCTCTAAGAAACCATCTATTTCTTCTAGGTTCCTCAGCTTAAGATCATAAAGTTGTTCAGTGTAAACATCTCATTCTATTTTGAATTACTGAATGGTCTGTTGTAATTTCTCCCATTTCATCTCTGATTCAAATTATTTAAAATTTTTTCTTGAGTGTCAATCTAACATTTTTATCTACTTTGTTTAATCTTTAGAAAAATCAACTCCTGATTGCATTGATTCTCTGATTCCACTAAAAAGCTCTTAGAAGCAATAAATCAATACAATAAAGTATCTAGCTTCAAAGTAAGAAATTGGTTGCATTATTCTGTACAAAACATTAATCAGAAGAGAAAGAATTTGAGGAGTCTATTCAATTTAAAATAGTATCCAAAACATCAAGTATCTAGGAATCAAGTTAACAAAAATTTCAGGAGATCTAACATAACTTTAAAACACTTAATTAGAAGACAGAAAACTTTAGTAAATGGAAAAAGAGTCCTTGTTCAAGAATTTGAAGTATTGTTAAAATGACTATCTTACCTAAGTTATTATATAGATTCATTCCAATCATCATCTAAATTCAGATGACATAGATTCTGGACCTAAAGGAGTCAATAATAAAGTTTATATGGAATCATAAAAGATGGCAAATAGCCAAAACCATATTGAAAAATAAAAAATGTGGACATATCTCAGTACATAACTTGGAGCAGCTTATAAAGATATAGTAATTAAAACTGCCTGATATGGAATAAAGATAGGCTCTCTGAACAATGAGAGGAGAAGAAAAAAGTGATGAAGTAACTACTCCTTCAACTCCTGTCTTTTGGTCTAAAGCCAAGAATTTGTCAAGAATTCATTGTCTTAGTCTGGGGGTTGGGGTGATTGTTTCTTCTTTGCATGCTTACCTGCTTGCTTCAAAACTATGAAAATGATAGAAAAAGTAAGCAAAACATTTCAATATTATATTTAAATCTATCAAGTTTATTTATTTATATTTTTTTGTTTTGTTTTGTTTTTGGGCCACACCCGGCGGTGCTCAGGGGTTACTCTTGGCTATCTGCTCAGAAATATCTCCTGGCAGGCACGGGGGACCATATGGGACACCGGGATTCGAACCAACTACCTTAGGTCCTGGATCGGCTGCTTGCAAGGCCAACACTGCTGTGCTATCTCTCAGGGCCCTAAATCAATCAAGTTTTTACATGAACAGAATGAGTACTTATTTTTTAAAGAAAGGAAAAAATTGGTTGAAATTACCGTGACTTGTAAAATGAAAGCAACAGGAAGTAATATTCAGTCTCATCCCTATCTCACTGCATCCATAAATGGTCATCCAATAAAGATGTTGTTTCTATTCTCATCCTGAATTCAATCCCAGCCATTGTCTGGCTAAGGAGAGTGGATAATTAGGGGAGGGAAAATATTGGTAAGCCTGAGGATTTTTACTATTTTTGAGGGGGGCACACTTGGTGATGCTCAGGGGTTACTCCTGGCTATGCACTCAGAAATCACTCCTGACTTGGGGAGTGATATGGGATGCCGGAATCAAACCGTGGTCCGTCCTAGGCTAGCGCATGTAAGGCAGACTCCCTACCGCTTGTGCCACCGCTCCAGTCCCAAGACTGACGCTAAGTAATTGTAAATAAAAAACTTTAAGATTAAATATGTAAATTTTGCACATAGCAATAGTAGCATGTAAGATATGTGCCTTGCACATACCTGATCTTGGTTTAATGTAAGAAACTCCATATGACTTCCCATGCATACCCAGAAGTTCTGACACAGAAACAGGAGTGATTTATACACTATTTGGGAGCAGAATCTGGCTTCAAAACAAAAATAATTATACATATAAATATACAAATAAATAAATAGAAGCCAAAAGAAAAGCTAAAATTAATTATTTAAAGCAAAAAAAAAAAAACCACTATGATACAAAGGCAGGAGATGTGATACTAAACATAGAAAAAACCAACTTTGTTACATATATTTAAAGGAACATACTCAGCCATTAAAAATTTAACCCATGCTTTTTGAGAAAGCTTATATCAAACTCTATGTGAATATATAAGAAATTATCCAAGAAATATTGCTAGATAATATCACCAGTATTTAAGTCTAAATAACTTAAAAATACATTAATAAAATACACCAAAAATAACACTGAGACACTACTAAACATGGAGATTATCAGGTAGAATGGTTAAAAGGGATAGAGGGAATAGTTAAAGGAGACACAATTAATAGTATGAATCTAATGGTGATTTTTTGGTGGGCATAGTTGAAGTTATATATATATATGAAGCTGTATTCCATAATTCTTTTAGTATTGTAAACCAATTGTAAATGAACTTAAATGGATTTGTGTTTAAAAGTGTAAGTGTTTGGGACCAGAGATGGTGTAGCAAGCAGGATGCTTGCCTAAGAGGCAGCCGGTCCAGTTTTTATGTTTAGTTCTCTAGAAAATCCAGCCCCACAGTAGTTCCAGGATTAATACTTGGTATACATATGCTGAGCTAGCCATAAACCATGACTCTTATTGGGCGGGTGGGCCAAGACTCTCCCAATTTAAAAATACTAGAATAAATAAAAGCATAGATGGTTGAAATTTAAGACTTCACTCAAGACAAATGGAAGTTCTTTAGCATAGCCTGATGTGGCATAACCCAGTCACAACTTTTATTTGAAACTTCCTCCCCCACAAATCAAGAACATAGAAGTCATAGAAGTAATGAATATTATACTGACAAGATGTCATATCAATATTTTCATTTAAAGCCTCTCCAGTTCTGAATAATTGAAAGGTTCTCCTAAGCAGTGGTATAAAAAACTATTATTCATTATGTGGGTTCCTCCTTTTTGTGCTCATTCACTCTAGGGCTCAGTGTCCTTGTGTTATCAAAATTCCAATATACAATAGAATGGTATTACTATCCTAAGGCTGCTGTAACAAATTACAACAAAATGGGAGTCTTAAAACAACAAAAATTTTCCCTCTCACAGATCTAGAAGCTAAAGATTCTAAATTAAAGTGTCAGCAAAGCTTTTAACTCACTGAAAACTTCAGTGGGGAAAAATGCTCCAATATACTTCCATAAGCTTTGGGGTGACAACTGCTATGTTTTCCTGACTTGCTGTCTTCTCCCTTCAGTCTTGGCCTCTTTTAATCTTATATTTGAGCTGTACTTTTCTATCTCTGTTTCTATTTACTCCTGAAGAGATTGAGGGTCTACTCTGTGTCAGGGTGATCCAATCTTGTTTAAGTATATCTCCCATGAAGCTAATTTCCAAAGAAAGTCCCATTCTTAGATCCCCAAACATATATAAATTGAGAATGGTAACATCAGGAATAAAAACTAATTTTCTTTACTTAACTCAGGCACTTATTTTGGAATTCTGAGGTCTATCGGTGGCAAAATAGAACTTACTCTATTTTGTGTTAACCACCAACATTTAGAAAGCTTTCTTTAAAAAAAGTGCAAAAGGGTTGCCCTAGGTCCTTAAGATCCTACTGAATCAAGTCCAACTATTTCTTACTTATTTTTGTCAAGAGATAGGTTACCTTTTAAATCAAATCTCATAGGGAATAGCCAACTATCTTATAGAGCTCAAATGCATCCAAAGAAAAAGCTTGAACCATGGCTGGCAAGTCTATAAGAATATATGTAAATTGGCAAGCAGAATTTAAGTGGCAAACAAACAATCAAAAATGAATGTTGCCTCACTATACATTATATCAGAAAACATTAGTTGTTCCTTCATCAATTGTTTCTTAGATGCTGCAAGAACAGCAAGGAGTAGATATCAATCTGCCCCAGTTTCCACATCATATCAGTTAAGAAACAAAACCTGTGTTTTGAGAGTATGCTCAAAATAGCTCTGCTATGCAAAGACAGGGAAGAGATTATTAAGGACACAGAGGAACATGATAGAATAATTTCTACCCCTTGACTTTATTATAAGTATTTTACACTTATAAATATCTTATACTGAATCCAAAGTATAAGAACTACAACAATAATTTGGCTTCCAGAGCAAGCTGTCACTTTCCAGTCAGCACTCTCCCGACAGCAAGCGGGAAAGAACAGAAAAAAGAACACCACATAAAGCTCACCATTGACATTTTAAGGAAAAGGTTCTTGCATTCTAAAACCAAATTAAGAAAATGTTTGAAAAAATTAAGAGAGGAAGAAGTGTGGGAGGATTGGGACTGGAGTTTGGGGTATAATGAGTTAGTTTTGGCAGAAAGGTTGGTCCAGGATTCCGGTGACAGTGAATGCTAACAAATGCTTTGAGCTCCTTGTTAAACAAATGCCTGTTTGGTTGGTATGTTTGCAGTTGGAACTGAAAAATGTTCCATTTGGCTGGATGTTTAATAAGCCTCTCTCTGGGAGTTCAGCATCTGTCAGGTGAATCAGAACAAGGGTTCTACTTATACTGAGCAAGAGAAAAATTATATCTAATGAACTGCTAATACCAAGTGTTTATTAACTTCTCTAAGGCATGTTCAATTCAGACAGAAGTTAAAAGGCTATATGAGTTTTTTGTTGATCTGGGAAAACTATTTACAGTGAAAAACTAGATTGAAATATTAACAACATCCTTTTAGTTAAAGACACATTTTATGATACCTCTGTTACTAAGTGGCGTGCCTATGTTATTATTTAATCTGCATAGATATCTTAACCAGAATGTTTTTTATTCTCTCTTACAGATGAGTAATCAGACAGTATGAAAGTCAAATTGTCCCTAGGTACACCACCATAAGCCTGCCCCAGAATTGTATTTAAAATCGTCTGACTATAGCATTTTTATAATTATTCTTTTCTGATGCTGTCATAGAAAATGGGACAGAAAAAAAAACATTGATGGCAAAATTATTTCACTCTTTTCCATTTACTTTCACATACCCATATATAAAACCAGCTATTGAAATGATTTACCAAAGTCACACAACAATGCTGTGAGTAAATATTGGAATTCTGATTCCATCAGAAAGATCACACTTCTTTTTATACTACTGTTTACATGGTGTATTCATAGAGAGTCAAATGTTTTCACATAGAATCAGAATTGAGTCATTTTCATTGCTGCTAGTTTCTACAAAATGAATTTAGTTTCAAAATGCCGTCAGCATTTTAAGTCAAACAAATGTGGAGGAAACGTCTTTCTCACCTGTGACTTGGTTACAGACTCTGAAAGGTGGAAAAGATTGTTAGGTTCCTCATTAGTTTCTAAAGCTGCATTTCTAATTTTTAATCCCAGGTGCTAAAATGTGATGTAATCACACTTCTCAGAACATTAACCTTGGTCATTTGAAATCCATATAAATAAATTCACATATTTTTTCTTTATAAAATTCTTTACTAAACTATGTTGCTTCTATCCCTCAAATAAACACACACTATTTTCTTTTACAATTTCACATTAATATTTTGACATATTGTGAAATGACATAATATGGAAAAATTTCCAATGGATATAAACAAAAGCATTGAAAATATATTTTCCATGTTCTTATTATTTCAAACAAACTACTAAAGAATTCATTGCATTAAACATCTGTATACCCACTTGTCAGATTTAATCAGTACTACCTTATTTTTCATTCCTGTAACTATATATTCTTGTATCTATCTACTGATCTCTAATTGCGTAAATAATTTCTAATCACATAGTGGACGTTTGTACCTTTCTGCATAAGAATCTTCATAATATTATGGGCCGGGCGGTGACGCTGGAGGTAAGGTGCCTGCCTTGCCTGCGCTAGCCTAGGACGGACCGCGGTTCGATCCCCCGGTGTCCCATATGGTCCCCCAAGAAGCCAGGAGCAACTTCTGAGCGCATAGCCAGGAGTAACCCCTGAGCGGCACAGGGTGTGGCCCAAAAACCAAAAAAAAAAAAAAAAAAAAGAATCTTCATAATATTAGCATTACTTGGAGTAATTCAAAATTGTTTTCAATTTTTCCTTTAATGAAAAATATTAAGAATAATAGAAACTAAGGGACAGGAGACATAGTGTAGTAAATAAGGCACTTGCCTTGCATCCAGTCAACCCAAGTTTGATCACTGCATTTCATATAGTCCTCTCAGTGCTGCCAGGAATGACCCAGGAGTAGGCTCTGAGAATATACAGGTATTGTAGTAAAATATAAATAATAAACCAAAAAATTAAAAAAATCAAGCTAAGAAATAGAAAAAAAATTGTGCTCTCTTCGGCAGCACATATACTAATATTGGAACGATACAGAGAAGATTAGCATGGCCCCTGCGCAAGGATGACACTCAAAAATAGAAAAAAATCAAGCTAGATACTAGATACAGGTATTATTATACAGAAATATTTTATAGATAATATATTATTAACCTTCTCACACATAAACTGTTTATTTGGGAGAGTAGAATGAAGACAGTTTTGAAACTTAAAGGAAATATAAAACATGATTGTGTTGTTCTCTATTTTATTTTGGTCACTGTTTATGTGAATGCATTATTACTCTTTCTCTCTACCTTTATTATTCATCTGTTTATAACTGTATGCTTTCATATGCTATTTAACTAAATATTGTCTTAAATAAAATAACATTCAGGGCCAGAGCTGTGGCTCAGGGCGTAAGACGTCTGCCTTGTATGCGCCTAGGATGAACCTTGATTTGATCCCCCGGAGTCCTATATGGTCCCCAAAGCCAAGAACAATTTCTGAGCACATAGACAGGAGTAATGCCTGAGCATTGCCAAGTGTGGCTGAAAAACAAAACAAAACAAAAAAATAACACTCAAGAAGCAAAAACAAATTGTATTTTATTTTAATTTTCATAAACTGAAACTGTTCTCAGGACATTTAAAAAGAGTATTTTTGTAGGAAATATATCTTCAGCTATAAAATTTTTTTGCTTACCTTAAACATGTCTCTTTTGTCTCTCTGCAAAGAGATTTAACTTGCAAATTAGTTCTTAGAAATATATTTCTCTCATTTTTTTAAATAATGCCTCTTTTCTCATTTTCCACTCGTGTATTATTGGGTACATAACATCAGTCCTGTATAGCACCATTTACCTGTAAGTTAAATCAAGACACTAGGAGTTTTAAATTACAAAATTTGATTTGGTAGATTTATACTAAATGATGATTAGATGGAAAGATGCTGAAATAAAAATGTGCCCAGCAAATGCACCAGAAGATGTTATTTCCCTTATAAGCTGAAACTTCGTTGCTGGAATAATAATTCATAAATTGGGATAGTGTCTATCATAATTGCTGATATTACAATGGAATTTTTTAAGATTCCATTTTATAGAAGAGTATATTAAAATTTAGAGATTCTATAACAAAAGAGCATGAGCTATGAATCACAAGTTATGAATAGGTTTATGGGCCAGTTATACCAATTGTAATGAACATGTTTTAAGCAAAAAATGCTCTTAACTTTCTGAGAATTGGTTTACTCTGACTATAGATAGGACTTGTGAAATAATGGCTATGCTCTCTTATACTGGTTAATAAACAAGAAGTGGAGAACACAGGACAATTTTAGGTAGTTGCATTAAGGGATTTAGTACAAAGAATTAGAAGCTTTTGGAACTGCCCTGTAAGCTGGGCTATAAAGGTCAGGAAAATTGCTGCTAGCTTTTCAGTAATCAGTAAGTGTCCATATCAGCTTCAACTCTAAATAAGACTTTCAGCACCAAGGAGATTGATTCCCATTTGACACCTGGAATCCACTGGCCAAATCTCCTATCTGATATCTCCCAGTTCACTGAAACCAAAACAGTTCTCCACAATCCAATCCTTACATATCTTTTCCAGGAGTTTTTATTTTTTTGAGCAAAAATAAATAAATAGAACCCCACTGGTAAGAATGTCTGAACGATATAGTTTCTTGACTTCTGCAGCAGACTTGATTCAAAAGTACAGTTTAGGAATTATTACAGTTCATAGAACAGTTACATTCCACATAGAAGACACCCAGAGAATCCAATCCATCACCTAGTTTTATCTTTATTCCCTACAAAATGAAATTCAAGATCCTATTTGATCTGTCCACACTACTACCACAATTAGTTCAAGATACATCATTTTTCACAAAAACTATTACAATTTTTATCTTATGTTCCTCTACCACAATGCTGTCTATATTATACTACAAGTGGGAACAAAATGAAGTGGCTTAATGCAAACAGTTTTTGTTTCATATATATATATATATATATATATATACATATACATATACACACACATATATATATACACATATATATATATTTTTGTTTGTTTTGGGGCCACTCCTGGTGATGCTGAGAAATTACTCCTGGCTATGCACTCAGAAATCGTTCCTGGCTTGGAGATCATATGGGGTGCCAGCGGATCGAATCATGGTCCTTCCTAGGTCAGTCATGTGCAAGGCAAATGCCCTATCACTGTGCTACTGCTCTGACTCCTCTATATTCATCTTAATGATTTTTCACAAACCTCTGGTTAAGAGTAATTTAGAGGCTCCAGGCTAACTAAGACTTTTTCATGTTAAAGAAAACCTATCTAGAAATGTTTGTTTTATCCATTGCTGTGGCACAAGAAATTACAAATAAAATCTCAGCAAACTGAATCCAAAAATATATCAAAGTAATCTGATATTTTTATAGCAGAATCAAATGGAAGTTATCCCATTTTAATAAAGAATATCAAATACAAAATTAGTAAAATATAAGAAAATCAATTAACAGAATGCCAACAGTCAGTTGTAAAATATCATTATATCAATAAAAGGAAATATAATTAAGGTGTAATTATGCAAATGTATTCAAAGAAGTTTTATGATAAGGTTCAACTTCAATTAGTGCTAAAATTTTTCAAAAATAATAATAAACATAACATTTATTAAGATAATAATAGCCATCTACAACAAACTTAACCAATATTAACTCGATGTTGAAAAACCAAAAGCCCTCCATCCACTTCCACTTTCCCTCAAACAATGTCCAATTATTCCACTTTAATCAGTATAGTTTTGAATACATCCTTGCTACAAAAATTATACAATATATATAAATCAAGAAATACAAACTAAAAAAGAACAAGTATAGCTATCACTATTTTTCTTATGGCATGATAAAAGCAATATATCATGGTAACAAGAGTCAAAATTAACAAACAAAATCTGTGGCATTTCTCTATGTGAGGAATGAATTGAAAGAACAAGAATTTCAAAGAAAACCCCTTGCAAGTTAGTGTCCAAAATCATAAAATATCTAGATAGTACAATAAAGCTAAATATTTATACAATGAAATAATTAGTCACTATTGAAAGAGAGAATACAAAAGTGAGCAGAAAGATATTCTATGTTAATGAATTTGAAATTTCAAAGTTGTCAATATGACCATCTTACCCAAATCACTATACAAATTCAACACAATTCCCATTAAAATTCAATGACATTTTTCATGGTCGGAAGCTGTACTTAAATTTGTATGAAATCATAAAATGTCATGAATAGTAAAACACAACTCTAAGAGGGGAAAAGGTATTTTCTGAAATGTGTAATTGTAAATCTATTCTAAGAAAACTTTTGTAAAACTGCAATCAAGAAAATACTTGAAGAAAAATGAATTATAGCCAAGAGTCTTGAAATAAAACTTTCTATTTATGAACAATTATCCTTAAGCAAAGAAGTGAAATACATAAAGTGAAAGGAGGAAACTTTTTAAAAGTTCTAGGAAACTAGATAACCACATGAAAATAATATATCTACAACATCCCTCCCCCAAATGAACAAACTCTTCCTCAAAGAAGATATACAGGTAACTAGCAAACATTTGAGAAAGATTCAGCACAATTTATTATTAGGGAACTGCAAATCAAAACTCTGATATATTTTCTCACACTGGTTCAGTTCCTAAGGAATGCAGTATTAAGATTTCTAAAAAAAAATAACCAAATGATTCTCATATGATTTAGGGATATCACATCTTGGAATTTACTCCCAAATTAAAAACATTAATTTGAAAGGCTATATGCACATATATGTTCATTGCAGCTTTTAGTACAAAGCCAAACTATAGAAACAACCCAAGTGTCTGACTATGGCTACACAAACAAAATGCTAGTCTTGAATATCCAGTGGAATGTAATGTAACTCTAACGAATGATGGAACTATGCAATTAGTCTCATGTGGATGTTTCTAGAGTATGCAATTGAGTGAGGTTACACAAAAGAAGTTGAGCAGATTCAGTATGATCATACTACTATGTTCTATATAAAGAAGTAAGGGACCAACAAATAATCAAAGGCACTAGAACTGGATGTAAATATACAGAACTGAGTTTAACTGGAGGTGTTAGTGACTGGGATTTTACTGGAAGGTTAGTGGGCTCTCTGATGGACAAAAAGCTGTTAGAATAATGAATTCATAAAATTGTCATTAACATTATTGAACATAATGGTACCTTAATAATAATGGGTAATTCCATTTTAGGAGCCTAAACTGATTTTTTAGGGGCATCATATCACATCCATGTATTAACAGACCTTACTCCTAGCTCTATGTTTAGTCTTTACTTCTACTAGGCCTCTGGAAATGATAACTCTTATAGTATAGATTAAAGCCTTGAGATGCAATGTCTTCTATTTTACTTTTTTCTCTGGGAGTACTTTGGTTTTGCTGTAGGTTTTATGGTTCAACAGGAATCTTAGAATTGTTTGTACTATGTCCTTATATTCTATAAACTTAATGAATGACATGGAAATTTTGATGGGAATTGCATTGCATTTGAAAATTACTTCGGATAAAATGGTCATTTTAGGAAAGTTTCTTACAATTTATGAATGAGGAATAAATTTCTATTTAGTTTTGTCTTCTTTTTTTCTCTCAGAAGTCATTTATAGCTTTATGTAAACAGCTCTTTTACTCTTTCACTAAATGAATTTCTAAAAATTAAAGTTTCTTATACAGTTGGAAATGAGATAATAGGATAACGTTTGTTTTAAAATATATTTTTTTTCTTTTAGACATTATTTTCTATAAGAATGCAATGGATTTCTGTGCATTAACTTTATAGTCTGATATTTGACTACATGGGTTTCTTGTTTCTATGAGGAACTTTTTGGGGGCTAGGTCACATGTGGTGTGTTCAGTGCTTACTCCTGCCTTTGTGCTCAGGGATCATTCTCGGTAGGTTCTGGATAACAAATAGAATAATCAGGTTCATACCTAGGTCTTAAATTTGCAAAGAAAGTGCATTACCTATTTTACTACCTTTTGGATACAATTCAATGTTTTTAATCACATTATTTGTCCCTCAAAAGTAATTATCTATTTTACTGAATTTGAATTATAAATTATTTAAACATTTGTTTATGATTGCTCCTGATGGAAGCAAAAATATATAAAAATTGTCATCTCTATAGAAATTTCAAATTGAAAGGCCAGATAGATAGAATAAGGATTAATGTGTATGACTTGCATATAACTGATTGTGATTCAATGTAATATTCAACCAGGATCATAGACAAGTTCATCCCTCAATCATTGTCAGGTGTGGCCCTGAAGACCTCTGAGTGTTTCAAGGCTTATGTGCACCAAAGGGCCTGACCAACCCCTTGTTAAGTAGCCCTCAATATGAATTTCTATGTGGTAGACCAAGGATCTCTGAGAATAGCCCCAAGAGCTTATGAATACCATTTGAGAGGTTATTCACAAAAAATGATTTTGCTATTTTATTAAAATTGTGATATAAGAGGATATAACAATAAAAATATGATATCTAGAATGCTCAAGGCCTGTTGAACAATTAATAAATAAAGCAAATATTACCAACTTTATTTGGATGCCAGAATTATAGAATAAAGCAAACCTTTATTATAAAACTCTTAAATGTTTAAAATAATTCTCAAATATGTCAGCATATACATATATTTAAACTGAAGAAAAAGAGGCATTTTGATAAAACATAATTAAAATTAATAATTACAATTTTCACATTAAAATCTATAACTTATATTTAATCTATTGAAATTTTAAATTCTATCTATGCTAAATACATCACGTAGTCATAAAATACATTTTTAAAAGTTTATTTTTAAGAAAATGTTTTAAAATATATGAAGTCTATTAAAAATTAAGTGCTTATATCATTTTTCTCCTGAAAAGAATGTTTTCCCAATAACTGATTAATTGGTGGACCAATTAGAATAATACAATAATGAGTGATGAGATTTGAGCTTATGAATAGCTTTTTTGTACTATGTAAATTAATTTGATAATATGCCAAGAAAATACCAATGCGAATGAGTTATTAACTGTTTACTCCTATTATATTTTATCTAGTGGTAATTTAAGAAGCAAAATGTTCTGCTTAAAGAATGTTCTTTGTACTGTGCTTTATGAGGTGAAGTTGAAGGCATTTTTCCTTTTACATGAATAGAAAATAAAGTTCCATTATGTTGTTGGTTTTGGGGAAGTCAGACCCTGTTGTGTATTCTGGGGTCACTCTCAGCAGTATTCTGGTGATCATGAATTCCCAGAGATCAAAACTGGGCTTCCTGGATATAAAAAAAAAAGTGTCAGTCCTATATTATGTACCAAAAATTGCTCTTGAGAAGGTGAAAAATAATAAGGATATTTCCTTTAGTTTGACCTGTTTTTTTGTAACTAAAGTCTGAGGATGGCATAGTATACAGCGTAAGCCAAACCGATTTTCCACAGATTTTAATGCATGAAACAAACATTTTCCAAATATAAACTCAAATGGGAAGTGGGAACACTTTGGGAAAAAGCAAGTAAAAATTTGTCTACTGTTTCTTAAAAAATGTGAGAATGCCTTCTTCCGGAACTCCAGGCTTCTCCTGACCACATGGCTTGACAAGCCAGCGAAGTGGGTCCCTTAGAGGAGCTTATTGGTTTCCCTAGGCTTTTCCCATTTCCCTCCCTGCTCCAAAGGGAGGGACTGGGGTGAGGGCTCTGACCTTCCAGCCTTCTAGCTCTGGAAGGATCTCCTTCCTTCTTGGAAGCCGGGAGGTTCTGCCAGCATGGGGTTTGGCAGCCCTCCGCCATGCCAAAGGCCTCTTTAACCAGACCTAGGAAGTTGTGCGGGTCATGGGTCACCCAGCACCCCTCTTACCTCCTTCCTCCGGAATTCCAGGGCTTCTCCTGGCCACATTCCTGGGCAAGCCAGCGAGGTGGGAATAGCAGCACAATAGGTTCTGGCTTTAGGACTTGCCAGGGAAGTTTCCTTATTAAACCTGTCCATTGTGAAACCAGGGGCTAGTGCCCCGCGTGAACATATTGACAAATATTTGGATATCATTGTGTTTCATCTGCTTGCCATGATCTGAAAGCCATCCAGGAGCTCGTTTTATTCCTTGTTACCCCATATTTAACCATTTTTCTGTACCAATGATTTTTTTTGGCCAAGGTGGATTACATATCTTTCACAATTTTTTGGGTAGAGTCTGAAGCTTCAGCAGGCAACACGTCATGGCAAGGTTCCACACTGTAGGCTTTTTGGCCAAGATAAGGGGAAGATACAGCCTCGGATGCCCCCCACAGCCTCTTCTCTCTTTTCTCCCAGTCCCCAGGGTTATTTCTGGACACCTGCTCAGGGTCCCGGCAAGTGGGTTCGGCGAGGTGCAATTTAAAAGAGACCCCTGGCTTCCTTGTTCCTGCAAGGGGCTGGGAGGGGACTGGTGAACTTCCAACTTCCAGCAATTAGGAAGCAAATGCCCTCGAGGAGTCAGAAGCTTCAGCAGGCAACAAGGGGAGGATATAACTCCATGTGCTCTTCACTTGTCCAAATCACAGACCAAAGTGGTGTCTCGAAAACAACACCCTCCCTCTTGACTATTTCTAAAACATAAAAGGGACACGTGTATCTCCTTTGTATATCTCAGATGTATTCCCTTAACATCTATAACTCTTTTCAAACAACCTCATAGAGTGATAATTTTGCCCACTGGCTTTGTTATTTGATTGTTTGATTTTCCCCCTTTGAGATCTGTTTTTTAAGCAATACTGGTAGAAGAGTATCTCTGTATAGATTTCATGTTTGAACCAAGTTACTGAGAATGTTGGACTTTATTCGTTGGCACCCAGATGCACCAACAATATCTTGTGGCATTGCTTCTCTTTTGCATAGGCACATTAAAATGGGAAAATAATACATATGCAAACAAGTTCTTATCTAATAGAGACGGGAACACAAATTTGGTAATGTAATTAGGCCTTTTACCCTGAACATTGGCACGATTTGGCTTAGGCCTCAGGAGAATGGGCATCGCCCACACACACCTAAACAATGGATACCGTCTATGGAAACAACCACAATTGTCTATAACATTACCAGGATCCAAGTCTCTACCAGGGAAGACCTACCACTGCTTTGGCATTGACTTACTCCAAAGAGTGCTCCTAACACCCAGACGACTCAGCAACAATCTGCATGCAGGGCAGATCGCTCTGCATTTACTGGTATGCTGAAACTAGAGGATGCTCCACATCAGCCTGACATCGATGAAAGAAATGCACAGAATCCAGAGTCTTTAAATATAAGAATCTGATATCAACAATAGCCAAAGTGTGAAAAAGTTTCACCGGGACCTTGAGAATGAATTGAGTTGGATGGACTGGTGTGCTGGAACCCAGAGTCTGTCTTATGCCAATAAACTTCTGGGGTGAGGCCTTTTTGTAATCAGGTCAAGGATTTTTTTCCATTTTCCCCATTTTTCTGGATCTATGCAAACAACAGCAATTGCCACTATCACACCTTTAATATATTTTTTACTCTTATCCTTTAAGGAAAAAAAAATACAATTGACAGAACTTAAAAACAAATAACTGTACTAGAATGCCGGTCTCGAATACAGGCAGGGAATGGGAAGGGGGAGGGGGTAATGTTACACTGGTGAAGGGGGGTGTTCTGTTTATGACTGTAACCCAACTACTATCATGTTACTTAAATAAAAAATATATTAAAAATGTTTAAAAAAAAGGAAAAAATGTGAGAATGTTGCACTGGTGATGGGGTTGTTCTTTGCATGACTGACATCCAACACAATCATGTTTGTAATCAAGGTGTTTAAATAAAATATTTAAAAAATGAGAATACTTTTCATATTTTATGAAAAGTGCTAGAGAACTCTGATTCTTTCTATGAAGAAATCACTGATAAACCTGGAAAATCAGTAGTCCCTATCAAATGATACTGAGATAACGGTGAATGAATTTAAGTTACCTGGATTTCATTTATAAAAGCATTTACAAGGAATATCCAGAAGTAAAAATTGAATTAAAAACAAAACTAATAACCTTTTTCTATATGTTTATGGCCGAGTAAATAGTAGATTACACTTAAAACTTTTAATAGTTAATTTTAAATCTCCTAATCTCTGGAAAACATGAAAAACAATAATCTCATTCCCTCAAACTGATTTTTTCATATAGATATATACAGATATATATATCTTTGTTTTAAAAGTCCTTTCCTTTAATTTTTTTGTTTCAAATTTATGTTTCAAGACTGTGTTGAAATTTCACTTCTACCATAAATTTTCTCCAAGAAACTCCAGCATTATCTTTTGCATCATATAATCTATATTCATCTGCCTTTCTTTATCATTATGTCTACTGTCCTTTTAATATTATCTAATAGGCTAAAACATGCCATTACATATTTATTTTAGCAAATATGTGTCTAACTTTCCTCCCTCCCTAAGATTCAATACTAAGAAAACAAGAAGATTGGCTGTATGAACTACAACTCTACTCAGGCAATGTTCCAGTCCAAAAGATAACAGCCATTAAATCTTTGATGACTAGATTAATGTAATAACAAAAAATAGAACAATACTGAAATGGGGTAAATTTTTTATTTCAGATCCTGGTACTGCTCATTATGATACCCAGCTCCTCTCTCAGGTTCTGCTTTTTCCAACAGCAATTCATAAGTGAGAATAAAAGTGATATAAGTCGAAACATTTAAGCATATAAATCAATAGTAACTAAAAATCTGGAACCTATTTTTGTTCTCCATGAATTTTGTGTTCTTCTTCCCAGTTAGTTTTTTAAGCTTGTCTGGAAAAATCTATTTTGAAAAATATTGTAGATTATCTTTAATCAATCACTTTTTCTATGTCACTCAAGAACATTACAAATAATATAATTTCTTTAAGAATTCCAAGTGAGTCTTAATCTCCTGCCAGATTCACATTACAATAGTGAGGCTAAATTTATTTAGATGTGTGAAAAATAAACTAATTTCAATTTCATTATAACAAATGTTCTTTTACAACTCAAGGATGAAAATTTACACAAATTATCATCTTACATTGAGAGAAGAGGAATAGCAGATTCCAATTGTTTCGCATGTTATTTTAGATTAAAATAATTCTTAATTTTAGATTAAAATATGTTAATTACAGGGTGTTAAATTTTAAAACAAAAATATTTCAATCATTTGAGGACAAAATCTTGAGACACTTTATCATTCCTAATACTCACTGTAACTTGCTTTATATCTCATTAATTACATTCAATACTGCTTCTTTTAATATGTATTTATTGAGAAAATATTGGGTATAAAAGAGTAAAGTAAATGCAATTCTTAAGCTCAGTTTGAAATGAATAGGGATATAGAACTGAACATAAGCTCTCCAAGCAGAGGATAAAGCTACCACACACACACACACACACACACACACACACACACACACACACACACACACACACACACACAGCAGTCTCAGTTCTGATCTAGTCTGAGTCCCTTTGACAATGGAATTTAGAGAAAATGTTTTTAACAATAGAAATGTGGGGAAGCATTTTCTAAAAAACTTAATAATTCAATTTTGTCTACTATTTAGGCAGATTAATAATTATAAAACAATCAAGATTATAATATAAATCATTTTCAAATTAACGTTAAAATTGTATACCTATTTACTAATGTTTTTCTAATTTTCAAATAAACATTATTTATAGCCAAATATTATTTGTAGAAAATTATATAATTACTGTAGAATACCATAAAATAGAATGTGAAAACTAAAGGTACAAACCTACCACAGGTTAAAAACTAGTAACCAAAAAGATGCGCCTTCATAATTAATTATTTTGATAAATATGACTATCTTCTAAATATATTACATATTCTATTAGGTCAAAAAGTAATAAGGAAATCTGATAAAGTAATTTAAATATAAGCTTTTAATAGAAGTCAAAAAATAAAGAAGACAATTTTAAGAAGATTTAAGAAATACAAATAATTATTTGAATATTTACTTGTCTTTCTAAATCCCAATTTTTTTTAATCTTCTGTGAATCTGCTGGAATATTTTAGAATCATTCTGAGAGATAAATAGGAGAGTATGCACATAGTGAGAGAATTAAATGAGGCTAGTAAATATACTTTCATTCAGTTTAGTATCTTTTAAATATAAAAATAATAAAATAAATAAACAAACAAACTAAAAAATGTAATGAGTGAAAAACTGGTTGGAATAAAATGTAATAGAAGACAAAATGATAAGTAATAGTTTACAAAATTTGATAAAATTAAAAATTGTGTAATAAATATATTATTTACTATTTTACTGACTGATATTTCTAAGTTGTATCTGGATTATTCAACTCATATCCTTATTTTAGTTTTTGAAACACACCTGGCAGACCTCAGGCATATTTCATGGCTCAGTAGATACTTCTAAGTATTTCAATAGCCATGTATTGCTAGGGATTAAATTTGAGAGACTAATATGCAAATCTCAGGTCATAGTTTGTATTCAACTATGAGTACTACTTAAATAAAGGAAATAACTGTTAGTATTCTTTTAAAGAATACATTGTTATAACATTGTTTTGTTTAGATACAAAATATAGAATATTTTACAGGAATAGTTTAATACTTTAATAAAATGTATATAACTATCAAGAATATAATTATTCCAAATAATGTAGCTAAACTTAATAACATGGTAACTATAATTTAAATTTAACACCACAGATTGTGATGTAAAATTTCTCCTAATATTTATTGAGTGGAGTTTATGAAATATCCAATTGATGGAATATTTAAAACTCACTCCTATTTTCAACATAATTAGCGAAATGCAGGTAGCATTTAAACCTAGAAATGCATAATAGCTATTAAAAATTAAAAGACCACAATAACAAAAGTTTAGATTAGAATTATTTTTTTTTATTTTGATCGTAGTGGCTTACATATTGTTGACAATGATATTTTAGGTACATATTTACATAAAATCAGGGGGGATTCCCGTCACCAAATTGTCCTCCCTACACCTCTGTTTTTGTCCTACCACCCATATCCTCTTCCCTCACCCCCAGGGTAGCTAGGATATGTGGTCTCCTCTGTATCTAGCCTACTGCATAGTAGTCTTGCGCCTGTTTGGTCCTGGTGTCTCCCTTGTTTCCCCCTCTAATTGGAGGGACAGGACTAGCTAGTTCAAGTTACGTGGTTTTGTTTGAAGGAGAGAAAAGTAATAAACTGGGGTAAAAGTCTAATACGCCGAAAATAAGCGGAATTCTTCCAGAGGCTCTCAACATTGGTTTGAGAAATGGAGGAGAGAAAAAAGGTGAAACATTCCACCAGTACAAAAAGAATTGTCAAATATCCCGTGAGAACTCCAACAATAAACACAAGCACAAAAAAAAAAAAAAAAAAAAACACAAAAACAAACACAAAACAAAACAAGAAAACAAACAAAAAAATGCCATGGTCTTGATATAGGAAACATGGCATAGCATACAAAGGAAGAACAGAAAGGAAGAGAAAGAATAAGTATAACTGGGGACAACTTCAATTATCACACCCAAACAGAGAAATTGACCAAAAAATAGATAGGTAAATAAAAATAGTAATAATAAATGAAAATAAAATAATATATATATAAAAAAATAATGTTTTGTGCTTTTTGTTTTTTTCCCTCCTGCCCAGGCACAGTAAATATTGGGGTCATTCGAAAAGGAATTCACTTGGCCTAAGAGATATGGGGTTTCTCCGCCCTTGGAGTGTATTGTCATGGGATCAACTATAGACTCTGTTCAGGATCATTTACTCCCCTGGTGGTGCTTTTGTGGTGTTTGTAAGACCTCTGCTCTGTCCTGGGTGATACTATCAGGCCTCTGTGTCTAGGGATCTCAGTATCTGCACAGATCCTGCGGTGGGAGTTATGATGAAGTCAGTCTTTGTGGTTCTAGAAGTTCTGTTCCATCAGTGTCATTTTAATTCATCTTCTGTGGTTGGTGATCTTGGTCTTTGCACTGAAGCTAGGATGGCACCTAGGACAGTGTCTTTCTTTGTGCTTCCAGAAGCCCCATTCCGTTACAATGGTCTCTGCCAGACCTTTGAAACTGGGGATCATGTTCATTGTGCAGATCGTAGTTAAAACCCTAGGTTAGGGCTTTTTTATACAGCTTTTTTTATAGGGCTGTATACAGTCTGGTCATGGTTCTAGCAGCAGTCATCTGTAACTCGAAATCTTGGCTTTTGGGCCTTCCAAAGGGTGACAAGTCTTCTGCTTTTGTCTTGTCATTAGCTAGAAAGGTAGGATAACCTTCACTTAGGTCAAGTTGTTCCCATTTTTCTTCGTTGTCAGGATGTCATATTAGAGCTGGCATTTGTTGGTGACCTCGCAGTATTGCAGCTGTCCCAGATGGGATTTGTTTCCTGTAGCAGTTGTGAAGAACTGTGCCGTTCCTGTGTCTGGGATCCAGGGTTCAAGGCTGGATAGATGGTATCTAAACACCTGAGGTCTAAGTTAATTCCACATGACATATTTTCAAGGTAGGAGATATCCCTCTATTGTAAACAACTATGAGTTCCTATCATACTTCTGGAGCTGAAGCGATGGTGCAGCAGTAGGGCATTTGCCTTTCATGCAGCTGTCCTAGGACTGACTGTGGTTCCATCCCCCAGAACCCCGTATGGTCCCCCGAGTCAGGTGCGATTTCTGAGTCTATAAACAGAAATAAACCCTGAGCACCACCAGATGTGTCCCCCCAAAAAACCAAAACAAAGTAAATCATACTTTCTGTGCTATGGCAAAGCTCCCTTGAAAAAAAAATCACATAACTAATATTCATTAATAAACAATAAAAAAATATATCCTATAATTTGACTTCTATAGCCTTCAGTGTTCAGGAAAACCTAGAAGAAACAATTATTGCTTTTAGGGGTATAAAGTTGGGGTTAACCAAAGGTACCCAAAAATCAATGAATTTCTCTGGATGAGGAGTGTTCATTAGAAAGAAAATTGAGCTTGTAAAAATAACCTAATGAGTGGTGAATGAAAGTGTTGACACAGACCAAGAATAGATGAGTGTAGGAAGATCCTTAAACCTAATCTAGCCATTAAGTGAAGATGTTAAGCTTTAAATACAAATATCATTGTAATTAGAGAGAGGTAAACAGGTAGGAGGGAAAGGAGTCCGGGGTAGGAGAGAGCAGGATAGGACAGAGAAACCAAAAAATGAAAATAAAAATGAAAAGAAAAGAGAAGAATGGGGAAATAAATCTAGAGAGATAATATACAATCTATGGGGCCACAGTAGAGAAATGACACTTTGGTAGACCTGGCTAGATCAAAAGATTGGCAATCTTTATGGAACAAAAAACTCCGAATCTCTTAATGAACTTATGACAAGCACCAAAAATATATACCCAAACTTTGCTTGAATATTTATATAATATTTTTATTTTGACTTTGTGAGGCATCTTTTGAGCATCAGCAATATACAATAACAAATACGAAGGGTTTATTAGGCTTTCAACCATTTCAATCCCTTTCTAAAGACAGAAAAAAGCATTAAAATGTTGTGATTTGTTTAATATTAAAAATGACAAATGGTTTAGTATTTATTTTCTGTAGTTTGTTAATTGATCTTGATACTTGCATTAAAGTAGACTAAAATTGTTTCAAAGTGAAGAAGTATGTGGGTAAAACTCTAAACTTTATATATTAATGTTTTTATCTTACTAAGACAAATAATGGAATACGTGTTAAAAGTTTTTAAGAGCCAAACAAACAGTACAACCTTAAAACTCTTGCTTTGCACTAGGCTAACCCAAATTAGATTCCTAACACCACATCTGTAACCCCAAACACTGCCGGAAGTGATCATTCTCTGAGTACAGAACCAAGAGTAAATCTTGATCACAGTTTGGTGCGCCCTCCCCAAAACAATAGATGTATAAGTAAATAAATAAATCAGTCTCTAAAGTAGTTCTCTTAAAATCCACAACAAATTGTCTTACATAAATATATATATATTTTTTCATAAAGGTTATATTAATTCACTATATATATATATATATATATATATATATATACAAATTCATACATATTCACAGCCAAGAACTAGCCCTGGGCACTACAAGTTGTGGTCTCAAATCAAACAAACAAAAAGTACTTAATGTAGGACCTTACACAAAATTATTAAGTCAAAGCCTTTCTTTATAAAAAATGGACTTTTTTATAATAAATCAATTTGTTAACAAAATTCCATGGTTCTGTTTGATCTATTAAGCAAGTTACCAATGCATGAGTATTAATTTAAATCTATCTAACTTGATAAGGGTAATTTCAAGATCTATTGTTTTATAAATTATATCATTTGAAAATATCTAAAATTATTCTCAATATATTTATGTATTAGTTTTCATAAATATTAAAATAATTCTGAAACAAGTTGGATCATCATTAATGAATGCAAAGTAAGAGGATTAGAGTTATTTAGCATTTAATTATTTACTAAAGGTTACTTACTCTAAATTAATAAGTATGATAATAACTCAAATCAGGAAAATATACTTATTAGACAATAATAGTTAAAAATGCATCTTACTAAAATTCACCATTTCAGAATGGAAGACAGAATTAAAAATGATCCTATAATTTAAAATAGCAAAAGAAATCTATTTAAAACAATAATTAATCGCAGTTTTTATCTAGCAATAAGATCTTTATAACAGTCAATATTTTGTATTCAAAAGCTGCAATTAAAAGAAACAGCAGTTTTGGTTTCATCCAAAAGAGGTGTCAAATTAAAATATTTATAAGGATTTGTTGGATATGTGTTTTATTGACTTCAAACTTATATTTCTAACAACATTGCTAGCACAGGAAACAGAGTCAAAAAAGAATGGAAATTGCTGCTAGTTAAAAAAAAATTTATACAGCTTTGACCTATCTTGATGGACTGAAGGGATGGTGATGAAAACTGTAATCTTAATAAATCTCCCACAGCTAGAGGTTTAAAACTCATACTGTTTCAAATTAGTGAGGACAGCAATATTTATTTGCTGCTGAATTCTAGTCAGCATGGCATTTCAGCAGGAAACACTTTATAAGACTTAAACTTATAAGTAGCAAAGTTGAAAACTCGTGTTAAGGAAAAGGAGCAGAAACTAAATAGCTTTGGTGTTTTCATTCTAAATCAAAAAGGAAACAAGCCAAGCTTTATCTTTCCCTTCTCTTTGTCTTTCTTCAGTACCATTGACTTGTATAACAAATGATAGCAATGTATGTTGCCATTAATAAGGAATTTTATAATGTTCAAAATGCTTTAGAAAGTATTGTTCTTTAAGACAAGTATTAGCTTAATTACTAAGATGCATAAATATTATTTTCAACCTAAAGAAGAGGCAACTGAGGGAACATACATAGATGTTCAAAATTCTGACTAGAAGCTATGTCAGTTAAATTTGCCAGAGAACAGGGCTACTGGGAACATCTCATTTTGTTAGTAAACCTGGGATCAACCACAAGATCAATGAGTCAGAGCTATATGGTAAGGAGAAGAAATAGAGGTCGTCTGGTGTCTAAAGCCTAGTGAACACAAAGACCATTAAAAAGTTTAGCTTTTCTGAATACATCCAAACTCCATACTTAGTCCCTCACCTTGTCAGAAAACCACTGTTCGTTTTTCTTCAATCTCAAAAGTTCTGTCAGCGTCTTGTTTATTTATTTATCGTTTACTTTAATTGGCAAGTTTTCCAAAATCAATATGCTGGCTCTACCTCTCAGCTACTCTTAGACCTTTTGTGGCTTCAGTCAAAACAATGGATTTCATAGTATCTTCCTTACAGATGGATTAAATTTTTGCTGCATTTTTTCCCCTGAACTCTGGGTTTCATATAAAATTACATTTCTATTCTCTACTTTGACAGGTCAGGACAGAACTCTTGCTTTTCCTGTTAAAATATACCCTTCCATTACTAAGTAAATAACTACTACTTCTATCATTGCTTAAAAAGCAACTTTGGAGCCATCTCTAATTTCTCTTTCTTTCACATCTTATCCATAACTATACCACCAACATATTATGGTGGTCTTCCCCTAAAAATATATCCAAGATGTATTACCTTCATAATTATAATTATAAACCATTTGTTATCTTCTCTCACTTGGGATTCTACAGAATGTTCTTGCCTAGCTTTCTGCCTTATCTTTAGACCATGGTGCATGCAGCATCCATACTATCCTATCAAAATGTTAAAAAAAAAAAACTAACTAATAATCCTGTCAAGACTCAACAATATATTTTATGGAATTTAGATTAAATATTACGCTGCATATAATCTGACTACTTGGCTCTGCCTTTAACTATTATTTCCAACTTGTTCATCTAAATGCTGCTTTATTCACTGATTGTGCCAAGCATACTGTTTTCATGGACATTTATATTTTTTGTCTGCTTTGTCTAGAATTATCTTTGCAACAGAGTGATTTTCCCAATTTGTGACAATCTTTACTTATTTGTTCATTTATTTATTCATTTATTTTTCACTTGAATGCAATTTTTTTATAAAAATGTTTTTTTTTTTTTTTTTTTTTTTTTGGTTTTTGGGTCACACCCGGCAGTGCTCAGTGGTTACTCCTGGCTCCATGCTCAGAAATTGCTCCTGGCAGGCACGGGGAAATGTTTTATTTTCCCTATCCTACCTTTAACACTTAGAACAGTTCCTAATTGGTGTTTGACTAAATTTCAAAAGTAAAAGTTCAGACAGCAAGCAAGAAATGGTTAATGGAAAAAAGGCAGGAAAATAGGAAGAGAAGAAAGTAAGTTCATTTATCTTATTTGATTTATAGTTACACAAGGGACTATAGACAAACTTCTGTGTAGGAAAAATGCAATACTCAGGTATGTAAGGCTACACATTTAACTGCAAACTTAGTTAAAAACAAACACAGTTCATTTGAACAAAGCTTGGGAGACCAATTAATTCTGTAAAAGAAAAGGCCGACCTGCTAAACATGCTCTGTTATATTTTTTTTGAAATCTTTTATTGGCATCTTATATATACATACATACATACATATATATATTAATATAACATAAATAATAGGAAATATATATTACATGTATGACACATATAGCATATATTATGTATGCTATATAATTATAATATAAGTTACTCCTGGCCGAGGAATCACTAATAATGGGGCTTATGAAACTTTGGGATGCTGGGGATAAAATTTGTGCCAGCCAAATGTAACACAAATTCCCACCCGTTGTACTATCTTTTTGACCTCAAATAACATTATATTTAAAAGGAGAAACTAATGAGGAATGTAGCATTCAAATCTTAAAATAAAAGTCATGATAAAAAATAATGCATTTTTATATATAATAGCAAGATCTATATTGAAAATGGCAATTAATTCATTAATTCACTTGTTACCTTAAAATTATTGAGTCTAGGGGCCAGAGTGGTGGTGCAGAAGTTTGGCGTTTGTCTTGCACACAGCTAACTTAAAATGGACAGCAGTTGGATCTCCCTGTATGGTCCTCAAATCTAGTAGCGATTTCTGAGCACATAGCCAGGAGTAAACCCAGAGCATGACCGGGTATAGCCCCAAAACAAACAAACAAAATTATTGAGGCTACCATTTTTTGTACATTGTTTGAGTTTTTTTTTTTAATTAAGAAATATAATCTAAACCAAAATGTCCAGAGCCTGTAGCAGGTCTTTTGACAGTATGCTTCATGTGTGGAGACACCCTCTATCTCTTAGGCCAATGACATTTCCTTTCTAATTTTCCCAATATTTGTTGTACCTATGGAAAAAGAAAAAAGCCACATATATCCACATCTGCCCCTCTTCCCCCCTTTTTTTCTTTTCTTTTCATTTTACTTATATTCTATATAGGGTCTCCAGACTTTTTATAGAACTATATATAACTTGAATCATTTTGTTCTGGTTCATATTTCTATGTCTTCCTACAAACTGAGGAAAGAAAAAAGTGGTTGGGTCCCAGAGACAAGCTGTTTCAGGAACATTGAGTGGAAAAAAATATTTATTTTTTTAATTTTAAACTTTATTTATTTATTTATTGGTTGGTTGTTGGGTCACACCCAGTAGTGCTCAGGTGTTAGTCCTAGCTCTGCACTCAGAAATCACCCCTGGCAGGCTGGGGGACCATAAGGGATGCCAGGAATAGGATGCCAGTCCTTTCTGGTTGGCCACATGCAAGGCAAATGCCCTATTGCTGTGCAATAGGCTCTCCGGCCCCAGAAAAAAAATTTATTTTTAAATGTCAGATCTAAATAACCAAGCCAAAGTCAACGACAATCGAATCAAGAGACCCAAACTATAATAAGCTAAACACAAAATGGACCTGTTACACTGGTAGTCCTAGGGCTAAGGGTGGAGGTATGGATGCATGCGGGGAATTACGGTGGAGAGAGGTCAACACTGGTGGTGGGATGGCCCTAATTCATCCATGTCATTTAATGCCTGAAACACAAGTGTAAAAGACTTGTAATTCACAATGGTTTCAATAAAAAAGTAAAAAATATACTCTGGTGGAATAAATATTGTATAATGAGACATATTAACTCACTATAGCTAATGTATTTCTCAAAAATATAACTCAAAGATTTAGTAAACAAGTGATATTATTTTAATTAAATAATACTTAAAATGACATCTAGTTTTTGTTTCTTTTTTCCCCATCTCAGTAATGTGCATTTTGCTACTACTAGCTCTGTGCTGATGAACTTGGTACATACAAAATTTGTACTAAGAGAGCTTTATCTCTAGTCCAAGAATATATGGTAAAGATAAAAAATAATTAGGTCACCTGAAAACAAGGAAAGATTAAGGAAGTTACTGGGATAGAAATCACAGTGCTGTGTTCCAGAGACAGAAAATAAAAATCATTTTGACTAAAAGGAGATTTAAAAAGAAAAGAAATTTGAAAAAGAAAACTGGTAGAATTATACTTAGTTCAAAATAAAAATAATCAAATTAGGGTCTATAAACTACGATCTAAAATTCAAAGCTATAAAACTCTATGCAAATTAAAATGAAAAAATATAGAAATTAAGAACTCATTTAAGTGTAACAGTTCTAAAAATATTATGTTTTCTCTATCAACATTTGAATAAAAGTCTACAGAGAGGTAAATTAGAGCATAAAGGTTTATAACTTGCTGAGATTCAAACCTGGCTTGTTCACATCTTTTGTTGTTGTTGTTGTTGTTTTTCAGGCCACACCCATTTGATGCTCAGGGGTTACTCCTGGCTAAGCACTCAGAAATTGTCCCTGGCTTGGGAGGACCATATAGGACACCGGGGGATCGAACCACTGTCCTGATCTTTCCTTGGCTAGCGCTTGCAAGGCAGACACCTTACCTCTAGTGCCACCTCGCCGGCCCCAGCTTGTTCACATCTTAAAGAAGCATTTTCTCCCACCACAGGAGCATTTTTCAAAAAAAAAATAATAACAATCTTATTCTTCCAAAATGAACACTGTGGCATATAGAAAGGGTTTCAAGGTGAATAAATCTGACACAAATAGATAAAATTTTGCAAAGACTTTCTTATTTTTCACTTTATTGTTTCATTAATTACAACTTTCTATTATATTTTTAGAAATGTAAAGTTTTTGACTGAATTTTGCAATTTCAAGTAAATATTTTAAAAAAGACTTAAAAAAACTCATGCTCAGTATTACAATGACTATTGAGATCAAGTGGGATAAATCAGGAACATTGGCGTTCAGCAACTTTGACTTGCCCTATCTCACAATACAAAACAACTATTGATCCATATTAATTCTTCTTTCTTCATTGCCATAATCCATGTTTTCAATAATCTTTGAAGGTTTCCCATAAATAATTGTATAGATTTTCACAGTCAATCAATTATCACAAAACACTAAGGAACCACTAAATTGCAAAACTCTGGGAATGACCATAAAAATAACTGGTCAGTCACACTATTTTCACTCTTGTCACTTTTTGACCTCTTATTTCATTCAACATCCATCGAAAAACTTAAATTTTTGCATATATAAGTCCTTTCCTGCAGCAATAAATAAGAATAAGCCACTGTGTATATGTTCAGAAGCAACATCAGATAGGACAGGTACATTCTATTTGTGAGTTACATTTAGAATAATTCATGAGAAGTTATAACCACATTTTTCGCATTTAATATATTTTCTAATATTCTAATTTGGAGGAGTATGGTATAGGTATAAGTGAAACCTGGTGGTTCTTGAGATTCCTTCCAGTTAAGTTTTTAATGTCTTTCCCATTAGTTCTCAGGAGAATAGGCAGTGCCAGGAATAAAACAACTGAGTCAAGACCAACAGTATAAAAGGCAGTAACATTAACCTCTACTGTTTCTTTCTCAAGCCTCTGTCATTATTTCATATTTTTATATAAATTCACCATTGTTATATTTTCCATTAAGTTTATAAATCTAGAACACTTTTCACCTGTTATTGCAAAAATGCAGCTATTTGAGCTCTTATAATATGTTTAATTTGTTGCTGTATTGGCCTCTTGTTCATACTTAAGAAGCTGGAAAATCATAGTATAAACTCCATTTTGAATGTAACACCTAATCTCATGAATCAATTTTTTTTAGAAACATGGTAAATTTTTATTTCTATTCATCTGTATGGCTGGAACCATCAAAGAGGAGGCCAAGTGTTCCAGGTATTCAATGCAAGATTCCTGAGGATGCAGCACTACACTGTCTATGCTAGCTCTGGAGAATATGCAAGCCACCCAGGCAGTCTTGACCTCTAGAGCTGCATCTGGAGATTTTATGAGGCCCAAAGGGCCCTGCAGTGTCATGGATTTAACTAGAATGGCTCACATGCAAGACATTCACTTTAACACTTAATGGGCACAAGGAAATTTTATCCATGGTGCCATTTCTGTTTTGTTCTGAGACTCAAATGTGTCCTAAAGCATAATTAAGTTGTGACAAATTGTTGTATGTAACCTAAACTATTTGTTATTCTATCTCTCATATAAAATGATTTCCAACCCTGTATAAGCTAAATCTTAGATATAAATTGCCTTCTCCTTCAGCATTGCATATTTACTTTTTTGTTCATATTTCTTGCAAAATATATTGCCCTAGAGTGATTTCTCTGAATAGATGATATAAACCTATTCCTTTACCTATTAATAAATTCAGATCTCTTCATAAGATGTATGACTATATAGTGGGTTATATTTAACTTTTTAAAACATTCATTTACTTAACCTACTTTTCCTAGATAAATTAAAACATTTTTGTTGTTTTTTTTGTTTTGTTTTGTTTTGTTTTTGGGTCACACCTGATGGCACTCAGGTGTTACCCTTGGCTCTGCACTCAGAGATAACTTCTGGCAGGCTTGGGGGACCATATGGGACACCTGAATGTGAACCAATATTGGTCCTGGATCCGCCACTTGCAAGGCAAATGCCCTACCGCTGTGCCACCCCTCCAGCCCTGAATTGATGCATTTTTAAGAGAAGGAAGTTTGTTGGTCTTCATAAATGCACATATATGATCTAGTAGTAGATTATCAACAAATATTTATTGTGTAAATGCATAAGTGGGAAAGTTACTTTACTCTAAGTTATTAGAATATGTTCTTTATAAGTTTACTGGAATAGTAAATAAACAATAAAGTGAAAAACAAATTTTAGGTACAAGTTCTAGACTTTTTCCTTAAAGGTATGCACTCTTATGGAAATTATATTCTCAAGAGCAACCTAAATTACTTGGTTATGTTCATTTCAATATGCCAAAATTTGGTTGACAAAATAAGAAGTGATTTCAGATTCAGTGAATCTTCAGCTTAATTAAATGTGAAATTAATTCGAGGTAGACAATAAATCTGTAACTGCACAATTGACCCAAGTGCTTTGGATTCATAAATATTGACAAGATGTCAAACTGACAGTAAAATTATCTAAACTTTCTCATAGGACCTAGACTGTCAAAAATATGAGTGCTTTAATTGTTATTCTAATAAACACCAGGATAAAGGCACTGACTCAAAACTGTCGATCAATATTTTACCAGGCAAATTGGGGGAAAAAAGAGAAACAGCTATTTCCAAGAAAATGTACAGATTGTTTTACTATATACAGATAGGTTTAGTAATTTACTTGTTTATTCATCCACTCCTCTGTGTCTTATCTATAAGTTTGGAAATATAGATTTGAAGGCATTCTACTGAATTGAATTTTCAACTGAATCAGAGCATAGGAAATTTTGTATCCTATCTTCCTCTTCTAGTTCTGCAATTGAAGGCTAAAATGTTTAATTTAAATGTTTCCTATGACGTACTCCAAAGCTGAAAGTTTGGCAAAAAGAAATGAAATAACAGTTTAAAAAATTTTTTGCAGATATGGGATAATATTAGGCATGCTCTGAAAAACGAACAGCAAGTTACATAGCTAAGTGAGGCAAAATGATGTTCCTGGGGTAAACCTTGGGGGTCACATGTATTATATGTACATTTGTCTGGAAAAGCAAAAGGATATTGAAACATATTTAATTAATCAGTACAAATTAATTTCTTTTAGACTTAGTAATCACCAAGTTCACTAATAACTAAGGTGTTTCCAGCAGCCACGATGGGTTCAAATACTTCAGTCAATTTCTGAGTATGATTATTCTATAATATCATTTGATAAATAGCCACTGGATTACTACTGGGCTCTGATTAAGATTGACTACTTGTCTAGGAAACTCTAAGAAAACATGGGAACTAAGCTGCCCTTCATGAATGGAGTGTTAACTGACCTACTGAGCCATAAATTTGGCATTAGCAATTGAGCTCCTTCACTAAAGGGAAAATGTGATATATGACATTGTGCTCCCTCGGAGTCTAAGGTAAAATTAAGTCACAATAACAATCCTTTGTATTACTAGAGCTCTAATATTAATAATATTATTTTTCTTCAAATCACACCTAATTTAATCTCAGGTGTGTTGTTTTAATAAATCTGTTAATAAACATGAACATCATCATATTGTAGTTGTAAATAAAATCTAGGTAGATCTGTTTCAGACTGACATCATTCATTATTTGGCTCAAATAATACTGAATGTTAGAGAAAGTTCTGGCTATAATGAATCAGGTTTGTTGATCTGCAAAATTGTTCTAAAAAAACAATTGAAAATTCATTCCAATTACTATACATTATTCTGTTTATTCTGCCTCAAGATTTAGTATAGTTCTAGTATAATAGCAGTCTCTATATATTGTTGTTTAATGAGTTAATAAAAATGTCTTTCCCTAATAATTTTATTTATGGAAATATATTATTTTATATTCTGAGAAAAAATTTCTATAAGGTATAACTGTATTGTTGGCAATGTTTTGTAGCTACTAGAACCTAGACTCTTGTATGAAGGAAGCACATAGTCTTAAAAAGAAATTAGAAAATCAGGAGAGACAATAAGTAAGACAAGAGAATTTTGAAAAGGATGTCAAGAAGTTTGAGCTTTAAATAAACATTGGCTTTAATTACTGAAACCTGACTGTGACAACTATGATTGAGAATTTTTTCTGGATCCACAAAGAAGACTTTGGGGTTTGACAACTTTGTAAGCCTGTGTTTGTAAATGGTCTTATGGCAGGATGTTTCATGAGAAGGGACACCCTTTTTTGGGAACAAAAATTTCTTCTTTCTATTTTCCCCAATTTTTTCTGTGCCTATGCAAAAAACTGCCACCTTTTTTTTTAAATCTTTTAGATAGTGGCTACCAATTCTTTTTATAGAACCTTGAAACAGTGATTATTCTATTTTACCTTGTATTTTACCTTGTCTGCATTTTTTATAAAATAAAGAAGGGAGAATTAAAGAGTTGATGGGGGCCAGGGGCCAAGTGATCTCAGGTGCATTGGTGGAGATAATAAAGAAAAGACTAACTACCCAAGCCAAAGTCAACAATAGAATCAAAACACCCAAACTCTAATGATCTAAACTTAAAATGGGCCTGTTATACTGGCAGGCAAAGGGCAAAGAGTGATGATATAGTATGAACTCTGGGAACACTGGTGGAAAGAGATTGCTATTGGTGGTGGGATTGGCCTTGATTTATTGTATGTCTGAAATCCAACTATAAAAGACTTTATAAATCACAATTGTTTCAAAAAATAAAATTTAAATAAATAAATAAAATAAAATAAATGAAGATTGGCTAAACAATTGTTTGCCAAACAATTTCATTTACGGAAAATGTGCTTTTTTCAAAAAAGCGGTATTTTAGCCACAAAAGACATGTTATTTTTGCCAAAATCTGCCTCCTTATAACAGAAACAATTTAGAGATTTATATCTATTTTGGTATCTATTGTTTTAGAAAATACTCTTCAGTGTTTTATCAGCAAGCTCTTACTAGGATGGCTTGGACAACTTAATTGTCCAGAACATATTCTCTTTGAGCTGATAAAAATTTAAGAACTGCAAACATAAGGACAACCCTAGAGCTATGCTTAAAAGACTTAATATCAGTTAGATTTACACCTCCAAGGTGAAATCTTTTGATTACGAAGCCCTGGTAACCCGTGTAGTATCTTAACTTATCTTTGAGAAATGACATTCTTAGTAACATTTCTAATAGTCTGCCCTAAATATTCAATTATTGAAATAATTTTTCTTACTATACATATTGCTATTTTATCTTCAGTAGTCATAAACGCTAAAGTAAAAGGATGTAACTAAAAAAAATCAAAGCTTAACTCTAGAAATCTAGAACACCTGTTCACAATTTATATTTATTAAGGGCTTAAAGGAAAACATTTGATCCGCCTATTTTATTTTTCCTGACCCTTCTAGTGAGTCAAACTCTTTATATTACATGAGGTGCTGACATTACTGAGAATAGTTCAGAAACAGTATATATGGAGCAGAGTTTGAAGCCTAAACAGAAACCACTCTCTCAGCCAATGAGCCACTTACCATTATGTAGCATTATCAGCTGAAAGGTAGCCAAGAAAGTCATTACATTTTTCTCATTATCGAAGATCTCAACAAGAGGCTATACAATACTTTTCTAATTTCCTAATATAAGATCGTTTTCAAAGTTTTCTACATTTTAAATATGGAAGATTAGATACATTTTGTTCAAATAAATTGTTCTTCTGATTTTTAGTAATTACTCAAATATTATCCAGGGCATTCTTATATTGGGTATACATTATATATTTAATAGAAATGCAGAAGAAAGACAGGTATAATTTATTTTACCCCTGTTATTTTTGGAAGTGATTTATACATTGGCAATGACTAGAAAATTAAATCATCAATAAATAAATGTGAGAAAAAACCATTTGGGAAAGAGGACAATGATATACTAGGAATTTAAACTGATCTCTAAATTGATTCATATTTGAGAAAAATATTTTGCAGATATTTGGAGAACAGTACAAGATAATCTAGCAGGTTTAATAAATGAAGGAGTTGACTGCTATTGCCCCATATACATATTCACATTCATTTTTCATTCACTGTTAAGTTTCTTCATATATACTAGAGTTGAAGAAAGTCATACCCACTTCACTTTTTTTAAATATCTTTTGACCTGTACTAATTAAAAAATCACTAATGGAAGCTATTAAGTGTTCTTCTAATTCTACGACCAACAAATTTACCATCCTGCTTATAAATTATCCTAATGTTTTGTAATATTTGACTGTGTTACTTATAGGAGCTATCTCTTTTCCACTTCTCCACTTAAGAACATTCTGTTTGATATCTGGAATATGGATTCAAAAGTGTGTGTAGGAGTTAGGCATGTAATTATCCATCTACCTATAACTATTGTCACCTGTCAGAAATACACTTAGATCTTCATTTTAATAGATGCATTTTGAGGGATTTATACCCAAGGATTCTCAGAGATTACTCTTGGCTCTGTGTTCAGGTATCACTTTTAGTACAGTTCCTGAAACCATAGATGGTACCAGGGATAAAATCCAAGATTAGCTACATACAAGGCAAGCTTACTACTTCCTTTACTATCACTCTAGTCCAAGGAACGCAGTTTTGTTCTTGACATATTTTTTCTCTCCATCTAAATATATTTTTAACTTTTATAGTTTCCAATAACCTAGAGGATAGTACAGGACTTAAAGAGCTAGCCCTGCATGTAGGTGACCTTGACTTTATCTGGCACTGCAAGTCCTCCTGAGAGTAAATGCAGGCATGCAACCTGGATTTGGAGTAGTCATCAACACCAGTTAGTGTGAACCAAAGTCTCTCCTCTTCTCTGCCTCTGTCCAATTTCCCTAATTGTAACCAGACACAATTCTTCAGTTATTATTTAATTTATATTTGTGCTATATAAAAATTACCAGATAAAATTTATTTCTATTTTTGGCATAAAACTTGAACAATCAGCACTGATAAATAAGTTTAGGATTTTTCTAAAGGACCCATCTTCTTTTACTTCAGTACATGAGCATTATAGGTGTTAGTTATCAGTATCTTGTACAAAGACAATCATTGGTTTTTAACCATTAAGTTATATTTCATGACACAAGAATTAAGACTGGACAGAGAAAGGTTACTAGTGATTATTTAGTCTAAGCTCTTTAGAAAAAAGTTCTTAATCATACAACACATCTTTTATAACTCAAACCTAAAGCATACTTAAGTAAATCTAGCTGCTAAGTAAGAGATAAAAATTTAACATCCAGAGACCGGAGCAATAACAATATCTCTTGATATCTTGATTATTTTTCAGCTGGAGTAAGAAAAATCTCCACTGCCTTTAAAATTTTTATTTAATTGTCAACCTCAAATCACAATCTGAATTTGAGATATATTAGACTCTCTCTAAATTCCCCTTTGCAGTTTTCTAGGTGCAATATTTGCCCTTTAAAATATGTATTTGTTTATATAGTTATTACTTTGATATTTTTCTTCTCCTATGCATTAAAATAAAAAGGAAGAAACTGCCTCTTGCTCATCACTGTATTAAAATACCAAGCACAGGACTTGGCCTGTGGAGTTCTTCAATAATTATTTGTTGAATAAAAAATAATTAAGCTGTAACATGAAACAAATATCAAGAAATGCATCTGCAAAAAAAAAGTGCCCAGGGCATATATGGCAGGGGACCTATCTGAAGTTCAAGCACTGAAAATTGTACCCTATAGACACACAGCATGATAGGAAAATACCATTATAAAAAGGGATTTCCCAAAAATTAAATGAAATGTGTCCAGTAAAATAATACAGAAAAAAACATTGTAAGAAAAAAAGAAGTATTTAAATCATAAATATTTTTAGAGTGGATAATAAAGTTTTCACAACTTCTTTGAAGCCACTGTATTGAATATGAGTATCTTCTACACCTCTGTGAATACAAATCTGGAAAAAAAAAATCTACAGGAAGGGAACAGGACCAAATCTCAGCACAAACATGATATGTTACCACATTAGTAGAGAAGGAAAGACTTATCTAAGCAAAACTATAAAGTATGTTGGGGCTTGAGCCATGATACAGCTGTAGGGCATTTGCGGCTGACCTACGATAGACTGAGGTTCAATCCCACAGCATCCCATATTTTCTCCAAGCCAGGAACAATTTCTGAGCACATAGCCAGGAGTAACCCCTGAGCGACACCAGGGGTGTGGTTCAAAAGAAAAAACAACAACAACAACAACAAAAATACCCTATGAAGTATGTGGATCAGGGAGATAGGTCAAATGATTAGCTTTTATAAGCCCCAAATTTAACCCAAAAACTCCTAAGAAACAATGCTGAGTTAGGCTAGTATTGCCACAAAACCAAAGAAAAACAAGCTAATCAAGACAAAATTCTAGAAGATGCTTGCTAGTTGCCACAAGCTTTATTATAGCTATATTTTCTGACTATGTGTCAATTTCTAGGCACTAAATTCTTTACTTGAATTATTCAAGAGCATTTTTAATAAGTTTATGAGAGTACATTTAACTTTCTCCCCATTTTATGGAATAAGAATTGAGTCACTGAAATAGTAAGTAATTTTCCTTTGTTCCTAAAGAGTACAAGGAGAAATTATGAATAAATGCCACAATCATAGTTCCAGAATGAGTCAATTAATTATCATATTATGACATTTTAATTAAAAATATGTTTTAGAAATATAATAGTAAAATGTATCTTTGGATGGATGATCACGTTAAAGTATCAGAAAAAATAATAAATTTGTCTCACATGTTCCAATGATGATTTACATAAAATACACAGTGAAATATTTCATTTTTATCTCTCACCTCTTTCTCTTTATTAGAAAACTTTAAACAAGTAGATTTAAATATTTGAATGGCATCCTAGGCAACCAATAATTAGCATCAACTTAATTAGCATTAGCCAGAATTTTAAGATCTGTTTGAAGAAATAAAATATACTCTGATAATAGCAAAGTAATAAAAAAAGAAAAAATATATACTCTAATGTAACAAGCAGTAGACTAGAGAAAATGCTATAAATAGATTGTAGGTTACAGATAATGATTAGAAGAATTAGCTAAAGAATGATCCAACTTTTCTCAGAGAATATCTTTATACTTGAATGAGAAATGCAAGTAGACTTAATAAGGAGATAGATTTAGAAATGTATAAAGAAAAGAAAAGATTGTGGTTATAAATACTTGAATAACAACTGTTACTTGTTCCATAAGTTAAAACAATCTCAAGATTAAAAGCAAACAAACAACTTAATTATGAAGTTGGACTTTATTTCAGCTCCAAGAGCTAATAGGCAGATATGACCAATGAGAAGATATAAGTCCTTTCTTTAGTAACTGAACTCTGCATTCCTATGATCTCAACTACTATGTTCATCTTGCCTTTGTTTGCAAATTCCTTTGAAGTATATATATTACCAAAGCTTTAATGAGTGTTATTTTTCCCAGGTAATAAATATGCTTAACATATGCTGGACATATTTGTTCTTTTAGCAAACTGCCTTAGGTAGAAGAATTTCTCAGCAGGATTCAAAGATTTGGCCATTGTTGGCTGGAAAACGTTGTCCATTGTCTATTATGCTAACTAATTCTATTTTTTTTCCCAATTCTCTACCGCCATTTTATAGAATCTATTAAGAGAAGATTTTTCCAACATACTGTTAATGTTTTGATATCCAAACAATCAGAAATGTATTTTTTCTGACTATCTGAATTTGTCTTATTCCCTTGCATGTTCTTACTAACTGTAAATGTCTAAAAAAATTGATTAAATTGCATTTGTGAGAGAAACACAAAATCACCAACCTTCAATTTGAATTGTGCCTGTCACTCATTGGACACGAGTCAGGTTCACAAAGTAACACACAAATAAATTCAAATGATTTAAACTTTTTCTATCTATTTTCTGAACTTCAAATAAAGCTAATTTTTTAACATCAAGAAAGATAATAAAAATACTCAAAATAGTTTTCTTATCAAAGGGAGAGAAAACCAGAGAAAAGAAAGGAAACATTTTAAGTAAACTGAAATTAATTTTTGTGGCACAAAATTTAATATGACTAAAAAAAGAATCAAAGAATTCTTGGAAACTGAGCCTCAGTTTTTATGTCATAGAATATTTAACTGGAAAAAAATAATTTGCTCAATAAAATACATAGATATTATGTCAGAGTATGAACTACAAACCTGCATTGACTGAACTTACTATTCAATAATATGTACACACTGCTTTGAGTGTCACATAAATTTAGTTTTATTTATCTTCATTAAGATTGACATTATGGGCCAGAATGGTATTTCAGCAGATAGTGAACTGCTTTGTATAAAGCCCATCATCCAGCACTACAAATATTCCCGTGAGCCTTCCAGGAGTGATTTCTGAGAGCAGAACCAAGAGTAACCCCTGAGATTTCCTGGGAGTGACCCCCACAAAATAGACAGAGTCTAAATAACATCTAGAAGAATTTCAAAAAGGTTATTTTTCACTCTTCTTCATGATAAAGTACAATATTAAAAAATACAGATTAAAACCCCTACTCTGACTATGGAAAAGTTTATTTTCTCGTCAAAATTCTGATGGATTTGACACATAAGGGTATTAAACATTTTCTTTAATTATCAAGATTACTAATATTGTTCAAACATGAAAGGTTATACTCTCAGGCCAGCTATCTAACAGAAGTTCAAAACATTGTCACCGCATCACATATTTGACAGCATTTTATGAAAGACTGAGTAGGAATGAATTTAGAAGGCAGATTTAATTCAGCTTGAATGAACTTAAAAGGCACATTTCACTTCAGCTTGTTTTACATTACTTTCATTATTTATAGTGAATTTTTTAATTTTCTTTAAATATTTTTTTCATTTTTGGGTGTTTTCCCTCTTTTTTTGGTGAGTTTTGCCAATGGTTTGTCTATCTTGTTTATTTTTTCGAAAAACCAACTTCTGGTCTCATTGATTTTTTGTATTGTTTTCTTAGTTTCTATGTTGTTTATTTCTGCTCTGGTTTTTATTATTTCTTGCCTTCTGGTTGTGGTTGGATTTCTCTGTTGCTGTTGTTCCAATTCTTTGAGGTGATTTTTTAAACTGTTGGTTTTGTTATTTTCCTGTTTCTTGACATAGGCCTGTATTGCTATGAGTTTCCCCCTAATTACTGCTTTTGCTGTGTCCCATAAATTTTGACATGTTGTGTCTTCATTGTCATTCGTCTCAAGGAATCTTTTTTTTCTTCCTTGAGTTGTTCTTTGATCCAGCTGTTGTTAAGCAGCATGTTGTTTAATCTCCAGGTATTAGTTTTCCTACATTGCTTCTTCTTGACATCAATTATAAGCTCTGTTGCATAGTGATCTGAAAGGGTACTTCTAATGATCCTTACCTTTGTGGTCTTATATAAGTTGGCTTTGTATCCTAAGACATGGTCTATTCTGGAGAAGGTTCCATGTGGGTTTGAGAAGAATGTATATTCTACTTTCTGGGGATGGAGGGCTCTATATAAGTCTATTAGCCCTAAATCTTCTAATTTTTCATTTAGAGCTCTTATTTCTTTGCTATTTTTCTGTTTGGAGGATCTGTCCAGTGGTGATAGTGGAGTATTGAGGTCCCCTACTATTATCACAATTCCCTTCATGTGTTTCTCCAGGTTTGCCAGTAGTTGCCTCACATATTTTGGTGACTCTACATTAGGTGCATAGATATTGACCAGGGTTAGTGTATCTTGATCTAATGTTCCCCTGATCAGTAAGTAGTGACCTTCTTTGTCTCTGATCACTTTCTTGAGGTTGAATACAACCTCATAAGAATGGCTGTCCCTGCTCTTTTTTGTTTTCCATTGGCCTGAATAATTACTTTCCATCCTTTTATTCTAAGCCTGTACTTATCCTGTAACTGTAGGTGTGTTTCTTGCAGACAGCAGAAGTCCAGTTTATTTTTCCTAACCCAGTTCTCTACTATGTGTCTTTTAATTGGAGAGTTTAGTCCGTTAACATTTAGGGAAATTATTGATAGAGAGGACTGTTGTGCAGTTGTATTGTGTGGAGTGGTTGTTGTTACAATCGGGGGTTTGGATTGTGTAATTCGTCTCTGAGTAAGTCACTTAGGATCGGCTTAGTTTGCACAAATAGTTCAAGTTCGTTCATATTTGTGAATGTTTTTAGTCTGCCCTCCCATATGAATGATAGTTTTGCTGGGTATTGGACCCTGGGTTGGAAATTTCTTTCATTCAGTCGTTTAAATATGTCATTCCACTGTCTTCTTGCTTGAATTATTTCAAATGGGAGATCTGGTTTGATTCTTATGTCCTTTCCTTTGTACTTGAGGATTTTTTTCTCCCTTATTGCTTTCAGGAGTTCCTCTTTCTCTTTGTTTTTTACCATTTGGATTATTATGTGTCTTGGTGTGGGTTTATTAGGGTCTGTTTTATTAGGGACTCTCTTGACTTCTTGGATTTGTCCTGAATTGTCTTTCCAGAGGGTGGGAAAGTTCTCTGTTATTATCTCCCTGACTACCTGTTCTTCCCCCTTCCCTATTTCCTCCCCTTCTGGTATACCCACAATTCTTAGATTGTTTCTTTTGTCCTTGTTCATTAGATATTGGATTTTCCCTTCCAGTGCTTTTCCTTTTATTTCTTTGTTGGTTTCTTGATCATTTTTTGATTGCAGTTTTCCTTCGAGTTCTTCGATGTGCTTCTCCAACTCTGTGTTTCTACTCGTAAGGCTTGTTACTTTGTCTTTTAAATCCTTCACTTCTTTTTGTATGGAATCTCTCATGTTCTTTGACATTTCTTCTTTAATTTGGCAGATTCGTTTGTCCATGAATTTCTTATACTCGGTTGCTAGGTTTTCTTTCATTACTTTTAGTAATTCTTGCATTTCCTTCCTCATGACCACTTTTAGGTCTTCTTCCCATGGATCTGTGCTTTTTGGTGGACTTGGAAACTTGATAGGGCTTGTCATGGTGTCTCCAGTTATAAGGGATCTCCTTGATTTACGCATAATTCTTTGTATTTAATGGTGTGTTTTGGAGTGCTGTGGCTTCTAATTTCGGCCTGCTTTGGTCTCCTTCCTGAAGGTGTTTCTAGAGGGGCCTGTTGGGTGAGTTTGTTGAACCTAGCCCTTTCTCCTCCCCTTTGCTACCTAGAGTTCAGCCTTCCTGCAGTGGGTCTTGTCCCTTTTCTGCTCCTTATTTCTGTCAGCGGTACAGTTCCACTCCTGGCCACAATGTTTACTGGCACTGTTGAGCCTAGCTCTCAATCCACCCTCCTTTCTCTGGGATTCAATGGAGCTCCGCCCCCTCCAAGCCTCCCTTGAATGAGTTCCCTCAGTTCGACCCTGCAGGCTCTGTCCACGCCCTTGGGGAGTCCCTGGTCCGCTCCAGGGTCCAGGGGGGTGGACTGTTCTAGGTCACCTGCGAGTCCAGATGGTTGACCCTATCTCCCCCGTCTATTTGGGTCGCTCAACTTGCCTTTCTAGGCGCCACCCTGGGGGGAGGGGCCGGCCCAAACGCCGAGCCAAAGGACAGAAACTCACTCAGGCCTCCCCAGCCGGCCCACAGGGGTCTCTGGGGGGAGGGGCAGGCCCAAAGGCCAAGCAAAGGACAGAAACTCACTCAGGCCTCCCCAGCCGGCCCACAGGGGTCTCTGGGGGGAGGGGCAGGCCCAAAGGCCGAGCAAAGGGACAGAAACTCACTCAGGCCTCTCCCGCCAGCACGCCTCATTTTTAAGTATATAATTTATTTAGGTAAGATTTATTTGCCAGAGATTAAAAGCTTAAATGGTTTAGGAATACATACCATACCACAATCACAAACAAAAATGTGAGAGTATGATCACAATCACGTAGGGACATTAAAAGTGATGATTTCAACAGACATGTTAAAGCAAGATTACATTAGATATATACCTCATTTCTTTGCCCCCAATTTTCCCATACCAACTTGAAGGCCTCCGTAGCCATTATTTCTCATCTATATTATTTTATTTCCAAAACTTACGTGTTTATCTTACTTAAACTTCACATGTATGTCTTAGATATAGTTAAATTTAGCATTGGTCACACACACACTGCACTAGTGTTACTGAGTCAGTCAGAAAACTATTAACTATTCTTTTGTAAAGGTATTTTATAAATTTTTTCCAATTTTGTTTATGATCTCCACATTGTTTCTTTGCAGGCCAATGATAAATGGATATTTTAGCATAAGCATTTGAGTGCCTTTTAGCAGAAGCCCTTAAGATTGTATTTCCATAATGGAAGAAATCAGTAGAGAATTGACAGATTTCACCAAAAATGTTTGAAGATTCCACATTCTGCGTATTCCTATTAATCTTAGCATTGCCTTCCTCTTATTTAATGGTGACTATTTTAATTAATTTTAAGGGAAAACTTGGTGGTTTAATTTACATTTTCCTAATTATTAAGGATATGTGTGTCTAGAAAGCAATTGCAGAGATTAACATGACTGACAGTACTCCAAGCATCGCCAGGAGAGATTCCTAGAAGCAATTTCTGGATGTAGCCCAGAAACCTAAAACAAACAGATATACAAATTAACAAAACAAAATAAAATAAAAATAAAAAAAAGAGCTACAATGAAACATGACAATGAGGAGCTTTTGTATGTTTGGAGTTATCTTTATGCCTTCTTCTGTTAATGTAAATTTAATCCCTTTGCACATTTTTTTACTTATTGCTAAGTTATTTATGGTTGATATATTCTTGCAAAGTTGTTTATCTGCTATGAATTGTATTTTCTCTTTTCTGGCTTATATTTCTTTAAATGTCACATTATTTTCAAAAAACATTTTTTAAATGATATTATTTACCAATACTTTTTTTAGTAGTTTATGCCTTATTTTATTTAAGAAAGCTTTAATAATCTTCAGAACACAGATTTTTCTCCTAAATTATTTCTATATATTTTATACTTCTATCTGCTTCACTTAGGTCTGTGCCGCAACTCATTTTCAGTTTTATCATAGGTATATGTAATTATTTTAGGATAATCATAAAAGCAAATAAAAGACATTTATTTTTTCATTTTATTGAGTTGGAAAGTGTCAATAATTAAAGCAGGTAAATGTATGAGAGTGTTTCTGGACTCACAGTACAATTATATTGGTATATTCATTGCCACTTCTCCCCATAATTTCTTGATTATAGAGGCTTTATAGTAAATCTTAATATCAGTTAGTGTGTGTGATTCACATGTGTTCTTTTAAAAATATTTGACTGTTCTATACCCTCTTGCTATTACATAAATATTAGTTTATTTAGAGTTAAAAAAACTAAAAAAAAAAAGCTTCATATATTACAATTATTTTTGGAATTATATCACACTACAGGAGAACGTGATATTTTGACAATACTAAATTCTCTGATTATGAACACAGTATATTTCAACATTTATTCGGACTTCTTTCATATGTTAATAGAGTTTATGGATTCCAAAGTACATTTTGTATATATACTATAACTTATCTTTTATATTTTCATTTTATTTTTAGAAGAATATTAATTATTTCCCCTTTTTCTCATTGTATCAATCATTTTTACCTTTACATATTTTAAAATAAACTGCATTCTAATTATTAAATTTACTTTCATGGATTTTGCATATATATTTCTTTATTTCATTTTAATATTTTTATTGTAATTTAAAAATCTTTTGTTTCCTTTTAGTTTTAGTTTGGAGGTCATACCCAATTGTTCTTAAGAGTTATTCCTGGCTTTGTATTCAGAAATTATTTCTAATGGTTCCTGAAGAACTAACAGCAGTGATAGGTATCAAACCAGAAACAAATGAATGCAAGCAAAGTACCTTATTTCTATACTATCTGGCACATGTTTGTTACTGGGTTTTTTGTTTTGTTTTGTTTTTGTTTTTGTTTTTGGGCAACACCCAGTGACACTCAGGGGTTACTCCTGACTATGTTCTCAGAAATCGCTCCTGACTTGGGGGACTATTTGGGACGCCAGAGGTTCAAACCATGGTCCTTTCTAGGTTAGTGCATCCAAAGAAAATGCCCTATCACTTCTGCCACTACTCCGGCCCCATATGTTTTCTTTTCTTATGATATCATAATGATAACCAGTACCATCTGAAGAATATATGAAAGAGTATCTCTTCATTTCAAACTTGGTATTATTACTTCTTCCATATTTTTCAAATGAGAATCCTACCTATAGATTTTCAGGTATAAATTAATAAGGTTAGGATATTCCCTTATATTTTATTTTGCTGAGAACTTTCATCATGACTGAATACTGTCAAGTATATTTTCTTTGTCTGTTGATTTTTCTTTTGCTATTTCTTAGCATTGCCTAATTTTCAAATACTAAACAAATTTGATTTCTGAGATAAGTTCATGATGATGATTAAACTATTCCTTTTATATTGAGCTGATTTTGATTTTTTGGATTTAATAAGAATTTGTATATTGCTTTTTATGTGAAAATATTGATGTCTCATAATGTTTTTGCACCGTCTTCTGTTTGTATGCCTGGTGAATTTCAGGGCTTGCTCTTGACTCTATTTTTAAAGATTCATGATGGTACTTAGGAGTTGGGGAAGAGTCATATGTGGTGTGGCCCATAAGGAAAACAAGTGCTCTAATTTCTGTATTATTTGCCAGTTTTTGAAGTATCTTGATTTATTCTTAATAACAGAATAACAGTTGCATCATGAATCTGAGAGCATCATTTTTTTCCTAATGATAGGAATATATTTTTTCTCCCACTGAGAGTCATTGGATTTGACCCCTGAAAATAAGAGGCCTTAATATTATCTGAAATAACAATTTGAATATATTAATTTTTAGGACCTGTTAAGGTGTTTTTATATTGGCAAAGAATAATTAAATAACAGTTATTAGTAAATTGACTATAAATATAGAAACTATTCTGGTTTGTTTATATAAACTGAGTGTTTATAATCATATGTGCCCTTAAACAAAAATGAATAACAGAAAAATAATTGCAAAATGGAAAAATTCAACTGGCTATTGTTGGCTTTTAAACTATAAGAAGGCCAGTGCCAAAGAATTCAAGTATCTATAGTAGTTAAAAAATACAATGGATACAGCCTAAAATTAAAAGCCAAGAAAGTGCTATATTTTTTATTCTATTTTAACTTGAAAACAATTACTCAATCTTTGGGGAGGATGGCTTAGGATATACTGCATCTGGTTCTGTGCTCAGGGATCATTACTCCCTCGACCAGGGTCTATTTGGAGTACCTAGAGTATAATTATGTTCTGCTTATAAGGAAAGTCCATATCTGAGGTAATTTTATTCTGATGTCCAACTACTTTCGATTTTAAGTAAAACTGATTGTAAATATTTACTACCTTTGAGTTTGTAGATCAAAATAAACAATGGATCTCACGGGTTAAAATTCATGGTATTGGGAAATATACAATTTCTAGAATAGACATAGCCACTAAAACATTACAATATACTATACTATAATATGTATTAGCGCTACAAATACCCTAATTATCTTGCTTTCAAAAAAAGGAAATGTAGAAAATATGAAAAAACACTAAATATTAAAATGAGATAAGTAAGAACTAAATTCCCAAAGTGAATTAAAAATAATTAAAACCACAGTACAAACTATATGACTAAAGAGATTTTCTTTAGATATATTGACAAAAAATGCAGAAATAAAATGATGAAAAATACAGTATAAAAATAGAATGCAGGCCAGGAACGATAGTGCAGGGGTAGGGCATTTGCGTTGTATACTGCTGACCCAGGAAGAACCGTGGTTCAATCCCCGGTGTACCATATATAAATTGCCATTTATGTGAATTTTAAATCTTTAAGTGACTAAATTTTAATATTTTAGTTATTATCAGCATATAAGCTTAGTAGTTAACACCTAACAAGTCAAAACACATCTACTTATACTATAGGCTAAATAAAAGTCTAAATCATTTAAAATATCTAATTTTAGGGGTCAAAGAGATAGTACAGCAGGTGGGCATTTGCCTTGTCTGCTTGTCTGTAGCTGACCGGGTTTGATCTCCAGCATCTAATATCATCCTCTTAGCACCATCAGCAGTAATTCTGAAGTGCAGAGCCAGGAGTAAAAGCTGAATATCATCTAGTTTTACCAAATACCAAGATATATGTGTGTATATGTTCATATATATGTATATATAAGTGTAAATTTACATGTGTATATGTAAATGAATATGTATATATACATATATACATATACATATACATATATACATATATACATAGACATATATGTATATATGTATATATTTTAAGTACTGGAACACGTTTTATAGTTTCAATATTATTTTATGAAAAAATAGAGGTTGTAAGAGCAGGTTTCTTTCAAACCACTTGAGAAAAATTTAAAATACCATGTTGCCTTTTCATAACATAGAACAAACAGGCATTTTCTTTTTAGTTTAGAACTATATATAACAATATATAAGGTCTATTTCTATTTATTATATGGGAAAATTGAGAAACATTGTTATGTATTTAGTAGTCTATGGTGTCAGGTTAACTTCAGATATATAGACTTCAGTTCACTGGTCTGTGTGTATGTGTGTGTGTAACTAATTCACATTGCTTTAAGTAAAACTTAACTTCACTTGATCATGAGTTTAAACTCAATGTTGAAGAATTCCCTTTTAAAAATCTAAAGACAATAATCTCTAACTAATTCGGCAAGTTAGCAAAGCTCCTGTGGGTAGTTCTCATGCTGATTAAAAACACTCCAACCAAAATAAGAGCATGATAATCAGCGGAAGAAAAATAAAAAGTATTGAAAATAGTAAAACGCAACTAATACAAACACATATTGCTAAAATTTTTCAAGATTAAGTTTTTTGCTTGTGAGTTGTGTGACACCATTATTGTCATCCAGTTACAATGTTCTGTACTGTTAATTAAAATAATTATTGGGAGTTGCGACCAGAGAGATAGCATGGAAGTAGGGCATTTGCCTTGCAAGCAGAAGGATGGTGGTTCAAATTCTGGCATCCCATATTGTTCCCCGAGCTTGCCAGGTGCAATTTTTGAGCACAGATCCAGGAGTAACCCTGAGCTTTGCTGGGTGTGACCTAAGAACCAAAAAAAAAAAAAAAAGTATTGGGAGTTAAGAAGGAGCTCTGATGTAATTAGAATGTTTGCCATAGGTTTGCATTGTATGTAATGTTAATACATACACATAAATTATATATCATACATTCAGGACAAAGGAAATGAAGGAGAATTTAATATATATGTTTTTAGTTTATCTTTTTTTATTTAAACAACTTTATTACATACATGATTGTGTTTGGGTTTCAGTCATGTAAAGAGGAACACCCATCACCAGTGCAACATTTCCATCACCAATGTCTCAAATATAAGTCTATGTTGTTATTGTTGTTTGTTCACAGAATGAAGTCAGTCAAAAATTCCAGTACTCAGGTCTTTCCATAATCTGAAACTTAATTAACATAAAATCACAAATTGTAATGACCTGGAACCAAGAAGAAGAAGAAGAAGAAGAAGAAGAAGAAGAGAAGAAGAAGAACAAGAAGAAGAAGAAGAAGAGAAGAAGAAGAAGAAGAAGAAGAGAAGAAGAAGAAGAAGAAGAGAAGAAGAAGAAGAAGAAGAAGAAGAAGAAGAAGAAGAAGAAGAAGAAGAAGAAGAAGAAGAAAGAAGAAGAAGAAGAAGAAGAAGAAGAAGAAGAAGAAGAAGAAGAAGAAGAAGAAGAAGAAGAAGAAGAGCCAACTTTGCCATCATCAGTGATTGTTTTTCCTGGGTGTAAATTTGATTTGCATGATTATTCTCTCAGACCTAAATTGTTCTGCTGGAAATTATTCCACACTTGTTTTGTTTTTGTTGTTGTTGTTAGGAAGACTACACTGCCCATGACAGTGACAGAATGTAACAAGAAGAAAATCATCTAACCACATCAAAAAGTGGGGAAAATAATTGAACAGACACATCCTCAAAGAAAAATATAAATGGCCAAAAGGCACATGAATAAACACTCCACATCACTAATCATCAGTGAGATGCAAATCAAGACAACAATGAGGTACCATCTCACACCACAGAGACTGGCACATATCACGAAGAACAAGAATAATTAGTACTGGTGAAAATGTGGGGAGAAAGGAACTCAATCACTGCTGCTGGGAATACTGTCTAGTCCAGTCTTCATGGAAAACAATATGGATATTTTTTAAAATACTGGAAATTGAGCTCCTATATGATCCAGCTATACTATTCTTAGGGATATACCCTAGGAACAAAAAAACACAATACAAAAATGCCCTCTGTATGCCTATATATATTGAAGTGCTATTTATAAGACCAGATTTGGAAACAAACCAGGTGCCTGACAACAAATAAGTGGCCTAAGAAAATAAGTGGCCTAAGAAACGGTGGTATATATACACAAAGAAATACTCTCAGCTATTAGGAAGAATGAAGTCATGAAATTTTCCTATATAAGATAGACACAGAGACTATTGTGTAGACTGAATAAATCAGAGAGAAATAGATAGACACAGATTAGTCTCACTCATCTTTTAAATTAAAAAAAAAGACAGTGTGATAATAGTACCTAGAAACAATAGAGGTGAAAGCTGAAGGGAACAAACTATGATATGAAGTCTACCACAGCGAGTGGTGAGAGCAGTTAGAAAAATAACTAAACTAAAAAATACTATGACAATGATAGTGTGAGAGAGAAATAGAATGCCAGTATCTAATACAGGGAGGAGGGATTTGGGGGTTCTTGGTGGTGTGAAAGTTACAATGGTAAAACGGGGTGTACATTTTATGATTGAAATCCAAATACAAACTTGTTTGTAACCAATAGTGTTTAAATTAAAATAATTAAAATTTAAATAAAATACTAAATAAATAAATGTTTTCACTTTTTAAGCCAATTAAACTTGTCTACCTTTTTTATATTTCATAATAATTATGATAATAAATAAATCTCATTGTATTTATCAAATGCTATTAATATCTGTTAATAATTGAATCAGATTATATAGTATTGAGCTATATAAGAAAAAGGGAGAAAGTTGAAGAGAATATATTTCAGTCTGATCATTAATAATCACACAACTCAATGCATATCATTATTAAAATTTGGTCAAATACCTTTGATAAAATAAAAATCACTTATGCACAGTGTTTTTTAATAAGAAAAAGAAAATATCACTAAACCTTAGTTCTAAGGTAGCCCAAGACTATTCATCTAAAGATTTTCTGTATTGTTTTATTAATATAATCCTTCTTTTTTTTAAACTCCGAGTTGAAAGGTTTTGCTTTGCTTACATTTTAAAAGATAAATTGTCAATTAGTCTTACACTGAGCCTGTGGCAATTGAAATAGTTAAAATTCACTCAGTGTGAATAAAAAACAGTACTCTTATTTACAGTGAGGTCTTCATAGATACAATAAACTAAATAATCCTAAGAGAAGGGTCAAATGATAAATTTAGCAGATGGGAAAATAATATGGCACCTTGGGACATAATAAATGGGTAAAACCTTTAAAGCAAAATACAAAAAAAACTTTGAATTATATGAAATTCAGTGTTAAAAGTGTGATAATATTATATATTATATGTAGATACATATATATAAAGTTTATAGAGATTTTTCACTGAATGTACATGTGAAATTAGCCACAGATTTATTTGTGGAGCACAGATAATTAGAAACAATTTAACTATCAGTGCTAAATTAATCCATTAGTATATTTTTTTGGTTTTGGGGTCATATCCAATGTTGCTTGGGCGTTACTCCTGGCTATAAGCTCAGAAATTGCCCGTGGCTTGGGGGACCATATGGAATTCTGGGGATAGAACTACAGTTCTTTCTAGGTTAGCTCGTGCCAGGCAAACGCCCTAATGACTGCACCACCACTCTGGCTCCTGTTAGTAAATTTTTTAACTTGATCTATATAGAATAAGCAACAGAGAACTAAATAAGTAGCTTTACAGTGAAAGACATCTAAAGAGGGAAGCTATGTAAAGAGAAACATATTTTGGACTTATATAATCTATGATATAATACATGACAATTAAATCAACTTCACCCCCATGTATCAATATTTTATAGAAATTTGACCAATAGAATAATACATATTAATCACCTTTGAGATTAAATGTCAAGAGTCATATAGATAGTGCAAGGGTAAAGCACTTGTATTGATGTGGCTAACCCTATCCGCATCATCTAATATGACTTCCCCTGAGTGCCATGTCAAGAGTGATTCCTTAGCACAGAGACAATCTTTTATCACCACTGTGTGTGTCCTCAAAACAACACAAATAAACATCAAAAAAGGAAGGAAAAAAGAATGAGCGTGGGGAATAATTTAGTTAAAAGAAATGTATATTCAATCAAAATAAAAGATGGAAAAGCTTATCATTCTTTTTTTAATTTTTTTATTTTTAATTATGAGAACAAAGATGCAAAGAAAGAGGACAAGGTACAGTTACAGTGGAAGGACAATCACCCATAAGCAGAATTCTCAGAAGTCCCCTAGCTGATATCTTAACTTTGAACTTTCAGCCAAAAAACATTAAGATAAATAAAACAGAACACATGTACAATTACTTTGTCCCTCAGATCCCCAGATTGTAATACATTATAATATTTCTTAGCAGGACACAAAGCAATTTAAAGCCATAAAACTTATGTAACACCTTAAACTTTAAAGTAATAGTATTTTTTTTACATTTCCATGCACATTCATATTAGTTTAAGTTAACTTCAAAAGTTTAAGTGGGGTTTGTTTTTTAAGGATTAGAGTCAAAGGAGCACAGTAAAAATGGTGTTAGAGTGGCAATTATTGTTTGCATAGGCCCACCAAAATATGAGGGACATGGAAAGAGAAAATCTTGGCCTAAATATAAGGAGACCCTACCCCTGAAGTTTCCTGGCATAAGACCAACTCTAGGCTCCAGGCAAGCTAGTTTGTCCAATCCAAGACATTGTCTGTAGTGCCAACGCACTTTTATTTTTCACACAATCTCTGTTGTTGGTATCATGTTTCTGTATTAAAGATCCTGAAATCTGCATATTCTACATTGAAGCCAATATGTAGAGCGTCCTCTAGTTTCACCTCACAATTAAATGGCAACGCAAAGAGCCCTGTTGTTAAGTCTTCTCAGTGTTAAGGAAGTTTCTTTTGAGCAGGTCGATGTCAGAGCAGCGGTAGGGTCTTCCCTGGTAGAGGATTGCTTCCAGGTGATGTTGTAGACAAACTTGGATGCTTCATGGATGGCTTCCCTGGTTTAGGGGTAAATGGAGAATTCCCGTTCTTCTGAGGCCTGCGCCAGGTCATAACGTCAATGTTCAGGGTGTAAGGTCTCGTTGCACTACAAGATTTGTGTGTTCCAATCACTATTAGATAAGATATTATTTGTATGTATAGTATTTTCCCATTTTAATGTGCCTATGCAAACAAGGAACAATGCCATGTGGCGTTATCAGCACATAGGGGGTCCATAAGAACAAGTACAACAATCCCCATGACATGGTTCAATCATAAGTATTAAACTGGGAGACTCTTTCACCAAAATTCCTTATTGAACAGCTCACAAAGAGAAGAAAAGATAAAAATTTGTTAGAATTGTCACTGTATAAGAGAATATTTAGTAAGACTTATAGCTGTCAGAGAAAAAGCACATAAAATATTGAAAAGCCATACGTGTCCATTTTGTGTCTTTTGAAATAGTTGGGGTTTATTGGATCCAATGTATGGCTTTGGTCTGTGATTAGGATTGTGCAGTACTGAAGTTAAAAAGAATAATGTTAGTTACTGTTGTTTGGGGGGGGGTGAGACAGTTAAGGAGTAAAAATGAGATTTGTAGGGGTGTGCAAAAAGAGAGAATACAAAATGGACATTCTGCATATGCAAAACATGACTTAAGGATAGGGAATACTCTTAATATATACTATGCGCCCCGCACGGTTTTTAACATGTAGACTGGTAAGAAATTGCCAGTGACAACCTTAGTGCAACGAAGCAAATCTCAGCACACCCCAAGTTAGGACCCACCTTGTCTGGCCACCTGAGCAGGCACTCAGGGACGGCTTGGAGGCCGGGGGCAGAAGAGGGGACAGCTGGGGGGCCTATCAAGGCTCCCAGCACACCCAAGTTAGGGAGAAGGCCTTCGACATGGGGTCTCCCCAAACACCAGGCCGGCTGGAGCTAGCCTCCAGATCAAGAAAGGATTCTGTAGAGAGCCGGAAGCCAGAATCTGCCCGCCCTCCACCCTGTGCCCTTCCCACCCTAGTGCTAGGGGAAGGGCGGGGAAAGCATGGGACCCCATCTAGGAGAGACCACCCAACACCTACCTTGTCTGGCTGCCTGGGCTGGCACCCAGGGACTGCCTGGAGGCCAGGGGACAGAAGAGGGGACGGCTGGGGGCCTATCAAGGCAAATACACCCAGGAAATAAGACAGATGAGGGCAAGCAAATGCAAATGTGCTTATAGAAAAGACTAGAATAGTTTAGTGTCTTTTATATTTAGATAATTAACATAGGCAAAGATAGAATTAAATATTGTCTTGATTCTATGCTTTAAAGTTTTCTTCTGATATGTCACAAGTGAAATACCTCACAGCCTCTGTTCTTAATGTGCCCACTGGATTTTGATGTGTTTACTAACTGTCTTTAATGACTTTGTCAACTTACCAACCTGGTCAAGAATTGTGCATGCGTTGGGATCCAATATTGGGGCTGGATATTGTATAGAATAAATGACTAGCCTATGATATCACTGATGGTTCTATTGGCATCCCCAAAACTTGCAAAGCCCTGTTGTATTTGGCTGCTTGTGTGTTTAGCTCATTCTCTGTGACTGACCCCTGCTGGATGGAGATGGAAGGTGCCCATTTTATTAGTTGTATAGTGGCAAATTGTCACACAAATTTTTAATGTATTTATTGTTAATTATCTACCTCATTTTTAATTTATCAGAAGTTTATATATGAATATTTTACCTCATACTCTTTGAAAAATACCCTCAAATAAAATGTTTATGGCATTTTTAGAAAAAGAAGAGGTTGGGCCTAAGATATAAAGAGCTTTGTTAAAATATGTCAAAAGTAGAGGGCAAGTCCATATCCTTTATGTACTTCAAGATTTTTATCATTCTACTCCTTTATAATTTACTTTCAAAAGTATTTTATAGATAATATATAAATACATAAATAGGTGGACATTCAGAAATACAGATAGAAACAGGTTTTATTAGAATATCATTCTTCAGAATCTTTAATTTTCAAGAAAAAATCTTAAATATTTCCTAAAGGAAAAAACATCACATACATAGATACTGTCCTCATTTTACCATTCTAATCAAAGTGAGAAGAGGTGGAGAGAACTACTTTCTCCAACTTCACTTTTACTCATACTAATTTTTTCCTATATATACTCTTAGATAAAACTGAAACAGACAGTATAGAGAACACTCCCCTTATTATTGATTACTTGGGATGTAATAAAAGTTTGGGGGATATAAAAACTCAAGAGATAGAATTTGAAGAACTTACTTCTGTCACTAGCCCTATGACTACTAGGACATGTGGATTCTGGAACTAAAACGTATAAGAGAAGCTCCAGATCACTAAGTATGCATCTTACCAGCTCTATAGACTCAATCTGTTCTCAAAAGATAATTAAACTAAACTGTGAAAAATTGTGGATGCACTGGCCATGCAGCTGAATGCTGACAATCTTAAAAGGAGTGATGCCAAGTCCCGTCCCCCCCAACCCCGTCGAAGCCACACTATCTGCAGCTAGCCACAGTAACAATTTTGCCAATAGCAATGCTTTACCATCCTTCTATGGCTCTCTGAGGGGATAGCAATCTGGCTAAAACTCCAGACATGACTGTATTTGGGCTGACAACACCAGGACTTTTTTGGAGAGAGTGCCAGTACTTTTCCCTGCCTTCTCTTATTTTTGGAAGGTCTGGAAGCTAAAGAAACTCTTCAGTATAAAGAGTAGTGTTTGGAATTCTTCCACTCTACAATCCTATTTGCAGATGTGTGAGAACTTCAATTTTATTTGATACTGTCATCCTCATAGGAATACACCAAATTAGATGCCAATGTGTACTGAAGCCACCTATTATTTAGAAACAAAATAAGTAACAGAATAATCAATTAGCAACCAGAATGTAATAAACATGACAAGGACATAAAAAATAAAGAGAGAGGGGCAGGAGTGAAAATACAGTACACAGCTGACCTAGGACAGACTGTGGTTCAATCCCCCGGCATCCTATATGGTCCCCCAAGCCAGGAGCAATTTCTGAGTGCATAGCCAGGAGTAACCCCTGAGCATCACTGGGTGTGGCCCAAAACCTAAATAAATAAATAGAAACTCCATTAGGGAAAAAAGTAAGAAAAAGAAGGTCAAAAAAGGTCAACATGGTGCCAGTGTACCTGCTGCCCACGAAGCAGGTAGGCACTAAAATACTGATATAATAAAGATAAGAGACAGTTGAACAAGTTACTTCATTCATAAGAGAAGTACCAAAAAAGAAGTACCAACAGAAAAACAGCCAGAGAAATGAATATCAAAGAAGACCATACTCCATAGAACATACATGTAAACTTCTAGTCTGTACCCAATCAAAGCATTTCTAACTATACTTAAAAAATAAATCAAAATTTCTACTTATAAATTATTTGATTCAGGGAATAATTCAATCAGCACAATTGTTGTTAATATTAATTTTAATAATAAAATGCTGGCCCATTAAGAATTTAATGAAAATGACTTAGATATTTAAAATTAGACATTGAAAATGTGATAAGCTTGAACACTAGAGTTTATGTGTTGAAATTCAACTATTGATTTATTATTTATTCATTCACCAAATATTTAAAGCCAATATTAATAGATCACCATTCTATTCTGGATCTGATGATTTGCTTTGAAAAATACATTAATTGAAGCTAAATGAAGAATAAACAAAAGAAGAAGGAATCTGGGAGATAATTTAAATGGTAGAGCTCAAGCCTTGCATGTATAAAAAAAAAGTTTTATCCTATTATATATGATTCTTAGGAACTGCTAAAAGTGGCTCTCATGAGCCTGGAGAAAGAACAAATGACTTAAAAACCACTTGCCTACGCACCACAGATCGATTTACCCTAACCTAAGTTCATACCAGGAGTCCTGCTAGATGCAGGCTTTATTAAAAATAAATAAGTAAATAAAGTTTTAAAAATACTCCAAATAGTGATATGATAAGCAAGTGAGAAGAGTGACCAAGAATAACAAGTTATATATAATTGAAAGTTAAAGAAATATAACAGACATTAAACATTCCAGGTCTACACCCTATCATTTGAATTCATATTTATGTGCTGTTTTACATGAATTTTGAATTCAAGTTATTATAACTCTTTAAAATAAGATCACATTTATACTGCAATTAATTTTATTAAATGATCATCAAGTACATATATTTTTATTCAATGATATATACATGTAAGAGCATTTGGCATTTATATATGGAGATGTGTTTATTACATATATAGCACATTATAATATAATCAAATAATATGTAGGTCATACAAAATTTTATAAATATCATGGTAAATATGTTTACTACTATGAACATTTTCTAGAATTTATCATATTAAAAAGACTTCATAATTTTATTACAAAGAACTAATGAGGTTTTTTGTTTGTTTATTTTTTGTTTTTTTGGGGGGGGCACACCCATTTGATGCTCAGGGTTTACTCCTAGCTAAGCACTCAGAAATTGCCCCTGGCTTGGGGGGACCATATGGGACGCTGGGGGATGGAACCGCGGTCCTTCCTTGGCTAGCACTTGCAAGGCAGACACCTTATCTCTAGCGCCACCTCACTGGCCCCAAGTTTTTATAAGCTAGCAATTTTAGAAATTAAATTAGATATTACTTATAATAGCAAGGTTTATTTTAAATAATTTTTATTTCTCCAACTATATTACTGATTTGATTAAATTCCCCTGCAAGTTTCTTGATAGTATTTTTGTTTTAAATAGCTATTCATGCACAAATGTTCACTTAAGAACATAGCACTGTCTTATAGAGAAAATTATTTTAATTTTAATGTAATTTCTCAGTTTACCAGTAGATAAAATGATTATCTGAACCTGAGAGTTGTATTTTATATATATTTTCTAATGCCTTGTTACTAAAAATAATTTTATATTTTCTTTAATACATATTTTATATAATCCCAGTCCCCCATTTTCTCCACTATAGACAGTAACAGGTAACTTTCTGGACCGGAATTGTTCAATTATTCTCTTTTCCATTTAAACTTATAATTAGCACACTTAAATTACCAAAAATTTCCCAAATATAATGACTTTTCATAATTTTAAATTCTATTACAAACAACTTAAGAGTTGGAATTAACTTAGTCTGATAAATTTTAGAAAAATAATGTATAGATATCATTTATTCACACAATAAACAAGTTTACATGTCCATGAAAAATACAATATTTCAGAAAAATAAAAGGCATGCATTTAGACCCATTGTACAGGGGTCCTCAAACTTTTTAAACAGGGGGCCAGTTTATTGTCCTTCAGACTGTTGGAGGGCCAGATTATAGTAAAAACAAAAATTATGAACAAATTTCTATGCACACTGCATATATCTTATTTAGAAGTGAAGAAACAAAATGAGAATAAGTACAATATGTAGCCCGCGGGCCGTAGTTTGAAGATCCCGGGGAGAGTAATACACCTTTTCTGGAAAATTTTTATGTACTTTATAGAATTTATGAACAGGCTACTTTAAATACCAATAATTGTTTCTATGTGTGTTTGAAAGGGCGGCAGTCATTTGAAACAGCATCATAGGCAATGTCCATGTACAAATGTAGCATGTTCTCCTTGCTAGTATTATCACTTTTCTTAAAACAAGTAATATATACATATTTTAAATGCAAATGTGGAGCCAGAAAGATGTTTCAAATATAGACCACATACCTACCATATACTAAGACCTGATTCATACCCCGGAACTATCTTGCCCTGTCTGAATGGAAAACTTCTGGGTATGGCTACTATGCAAATGTAAATGTGATACTGAAAGAGTAATTGGACAACTCAGAGTAACATTTATACTTACCATATTATAACCATTCATTATTGTTGTTAATAGTATTAATTTTATATTTAATATTAATTCAGGCAAAAATGATATTAACTATTATACCACCCACTTACCATTTTATAACAAATACTAACAATATTTGACTTTTGTTTAATATTCTAAAATATTTCAATATTTTAATTAATAATTACTGCGATTTCCATTTATACTAGGAATTGTTATAATTATTTGCATTTCTGGAAGCATGTAGTCTATGTAATAAACATTTAAAGTAGGTAAAGGGGCCGAAGAGGTGGCGCTAGAAGTAAAGTGTCTGCCTTGCAAGCGCTAGCCAAGGAAGGACCGCGGTTCGATTCTCCAGTGTCCCATATCGTCCCCCCAAGCCAGGGGCAATTTCTGAGGGCTTAGCCAGGAGTAACCCCTGAGCATCAAAAGGGTGTGGCCCCCCCAAAAAATAAATAAATAAAATAAAATAAAATGTAGGTAGAGATGGATATAGAAACTGTGATACAGAAACAAAGAAATTATTTCAGGGTTTGAATAGATGATGTCTCTTGTCTTACAAGCTACTAATCCCCGTTCAATCATTAGAACCACATGCACAGTCGCATAACCCCCTCCCCACCTGCTGTCATGAATGATTCTTGAGCACGAAACAAACAATAATGCCTGAGAACAATCCTGTCTGATTCACATCCCCACCCACCAATAATAAAAACTAATTCCAGCTCAGATAGAAAGTAAGAAATAATAAATCCAATACCAAATACTATTCCAAAACTAATTTTTCATACCACGAAGAACTCATTGTTCTTATTAACAATACTAGATGTTGTCAGCTACTACTCAGGAAACAGCATGGAAGTGAAAAATAAACCCACAGGACTGGCTATTTAGTGATATTAGTGATGCATCTTTTAGACTTTAAGGTTTCATGGGTTGCTACCTTAGGTCTCACAAGTATAAATTGAAACTCACTAATCTATAATTAAGAACTTTGCAAGTTAAATAAAAAAAACACTCCTGATTCATAAGGAGAAGTGCTATTATTGAATAAGGACACTTCTGTCTTGGACAGTCACAAGACAAGAGTTTTTTCACACCTCTCTGTATCCATTTGAAATGTTTGTATAAAAGGTTTTAAATGTGTTTAGTATCAAAACTTATCTGAATAGTCTCAAGAAATTGTTTCTCAAAATAACATTTATTTAAAGGCTAGAGCATTGATGCAGCTTCTCAGAATTCATATCCCAAAGGATGGTGATAGAAGCTTCCAATTACTTGGGTCCAACTTTTACATCCACAGGTGGTCTAGTTATTTTGATTGACTTCCTCAGCAAAGGTCCATGAGTTTGATTCACAAAACAGATTTCAAAGCTAGAAATTGTTCCCCGCTGTTTATGAAAAATTAGGAGTAAAGGGAAAAGGAAGCAGAGGACTGTGGTGATGAAGAAAGTTGTTCCAGTGAGCAAATGTATGCTACCTAAAGAGCCTTACAAATTGCTTAAATGTATGGTACCTAAAGAGCCTTGCAAATTGCTTAATCAAAAATAGTGCAAACTTTAAATCAATTCATCAATATTCTTTAATAGGTTTATATGCCTCCAGTAGGTTAGCTCAGAGTCCTAGAGTAGTTACCAATACCAGAAAACTACTATTCTAGAAAAATAAAACTTTCAAGCTTCAGGAATATAAATGTGCTAGCTAAACCCTTACAAATGTTTTCTGTAATATAAAAATACAATAGATAGGAGAGACATTAATATTCCCTGTGTGTTTATAATTTTGTATGTGTGTTTGCATTTACACAGCAGTAGTCAGGGCATCTTGGTTCTGTGATCACGGATCACTCCTGGAAGGGCTAAGGACTTTTTTCCTACCTGATTTTCATAACATTGTGATGTTTGCTGTACTTTGAGTTATTCCATTTCTTCCCCACAAACTTTGTTTATTCATTGTTCCTACTTTGCTAATTACTCTAGAAGGACTTCATTTCACTTTCAAAATTTTCTCATAACTATACATACATATACTAGGTAATGTTTATTTTTTTACCATCATCTTTCTCAGAGCAACAACTTAATATATAAATACATGAATATTGTGGTCTCATTTAATGAAAATAAAATACACTCATTTACATCAGAAAATAAAACTTTATACCTATTTACTATATTTAATAAGGGGATAATTATATCATTCTCTATATATTAATGATAATTATTAAAATTAATCTGATAATTTATTATGGGTAATTTTGGTGGATAATTTAATACTTAAAATATACCGTATTTGTCGGCGTATAAGACAACTGGGCGTATAAGACGACCCCCTAATTTTGAAGTTAAAACATAGGTTTAGGCCAATATTCGCTGTATCAGACAGAACGTTCCTGTGCTGCAACTGTATGTACCACAGTGAGCCAATCACAACAAGCAACGGTTCAAAGGTTATACTGTAATAGACTTCCTCTCTGACTCTGGCCAATCTGAGCAGGCTTTTGACAGTGTAGAATCGGGTACAGAACATTGTCTAATTTGCATGCATAAAAAGCCTGCTTGGATTGGCTGAGTTAGAGAGGCAGTCCAAGCAGCCTTGCAGTGATTGGTGGATCCAGTTGGAAAATTCATTTTGTGGCAATATTCAGACGATTTTCGTTTAGTGGCATATTGAAACATTTTTCGGGATGTAATCGGCGTATAAGATGACCCCCCGATTTTTTGTTGACTTTTTTTGTTTTAAAAGTCGTCTTAAACGCCAAAAAATACGGTAAATTTATTTATGGAAAATAGATTTATAAATACCAAATCAATTTTACTAAAGCAAAGTTCTTTCAAATCTGATTGTGATTCAAGTTCTCTTTTCAAATATACCTTGGGAATTTTCTTTTAAAATGATGGCTCTTAGAAAGATGTCTAGTCTTTTAAGCAGAAACAGTTATATCTAAGGTGCCCTTGAGTTCACTATCAAATTGTATCTATTCTTAAAAATAGGAAGATAACTTTTGCTTTCAGGAAGAGTTTCCAAGTTATCAGAGGTAATGTTTAAAATAAACAAGTGTAGGGCTGGAGTGGTGGTGCAGGCAGTAAGGCTTTTGCCTTGTGTGAGCAGTTCCATCCCAGAGTCCTATATGGCCCCCCAACCCAGGAGCTATTTCTGTGCGCATATACAAGAGTAGCCCCTGAGCATCAACAGGTGTGGCTAAAAATAAAATAAAGTAAGATAAAAACACGTGTGGGCTCTCTCAAATAAAAAACAAAAACTAAACAATGCAAAATATTGATGAAGACTGATTAAATTAGCTAATGCGATAGGTATAGTGATAGCACCAAATTAAGGGAGAAGAAGATGGAATAGAGATGATTTAGGAATATGCGTTATAGGCACTTTGGCACTTAGGTGAGGCAACTACAGAATAAAATCATGAATGTTAGCATTGTTGTAAATCCATAATCAAAGTAATTAAAATATGTATATATATTTATGAATTATAAAAATACTAAGTTGTGGTGTTTTGTTTTGTTTTTTTAGTTTTGTTTGTTTTTGGTGAAGCTAGAATATTTCATTTGAAACTTATGTAGAAAAATGTGAGCTGACAGAAGGGAGAATAATACTTTCAGTGAAGAACATATACTTTTCCAGAGTGGAAATAGGCAAACAAAAATGCACAGAGACAAGCAAGATGTGTTCAAAGAAGACTACTGGCTGAAAAAAAAGCCAGTTGTGGGTTTCCTCATGAACATTGGAGACTGAATATGTGTGCATATAATTTCTTTTCACATTGTATTCAAAATTTAAATTCTAAGGCATACTCTGTCTAAAAATCCATTTTTATTTTTCTTGAAAATGTATACTTACTCTAACTTTAGTACCTAATTTAATAAAAGTTAACCCATGGGGCATACATTTTAAGAGTCAAATTTATTTCTGTTATTCTGATTGATTTTTGCCTTACAACAAGTATTTTAGGGGTGGTAGATGAATGATTACAGCAATAAAAAAGTGTCTTTATCAGTTTTATTTCACCTAAATTAAATTTATAAATAAAATTTTTCCGTTAGCATGTTGATAATTCTGTGTTTTATTCTTTATCAAAATAAAATTTCTCTTCTTACATCCAGTAGATTTTTGCTTTGATTTTTTAAAATTTTATCTGACATTAATACTACATGGTAATTACTAGTCAATTTTTTTAAATTTGTTGATGGTTATATCACTTCTTTTAATTTCAGCACTTTTTACCGCCATATCACTACATTGTGTTCAGAAAACATCTTTTGTTAGGTTTGTCTCTACATTTTGACTCATCTCTTAAAAATGTGTTAAGATGTTTTTGATTAATTTAATACTTAATATCCATATAAATTGGATTAGCCCTGCTTAAATTGTGCTAGTGTTTATGTTTTTGGCATGCAATGAAACTTAAACAGACTCCCAATAATGTGTCAAAACCCTCAGTGTTGTCTATGGTTACTTTTCTTTCTTCTTTCTACCTCTCTGCAACTACTTTGTGATCACGGTCTTGTTGTTAGAGACTAAGGATGTGTTTTCCTTGGCTGTTGCTTTCCTTTGCTTTGCTCTGCTTTGCTTCTATGGATGCCACTAGTGGGGTCATCTAGCATTTGCCTTTCTCCTCTTAAAGATACTTCACTTGATACATTACCCTCCAGTTTGATCCATGGTATGATCCAGAATATTTGATCCAGAATATGAGACTTTTTGTTTTCTTATTACTGCGTGGTAGCATCCCATTATATTTACATATACATATTTAACTATTATTTTATTATATTATTATAATATTACATTAACTATTATATCACTTGTTATTTGGAAGTTGTTTCATAAGTACACTATGTGTAATATTCACAATAAAAAATCTTAAATATTGAACATAGTATTGCAATGCAAAGGTGAGCATATATTTTTTCAAATTTCTGGGGAATTTTTTGTGTGTGTTCTTGTACTTTAATTTTTATTTTCTGTCTTTAAGCATTTGTTTAAGAAAAATACCACCTCATATTTTTATAGGGACACTTGATGTATCCCTGGTTCATCCCCTACATTCTTACACAAGAAACTTCTGTGTGATAGGAGCTTTCCTAGTAGCTGTACTTGTGATCAACTAACTGCTTGTAGGATACTTTGAGAGTGTGAGATCTGGGTTTTGCGTGACACCTTTGATTTCCCTGGAAATACAGGTTTTGTTTTTGTTTTTATTGCCCACACACGGTGATGCTCAGGGGTTACTCCTGGCTGTGAGCTCAGAAATTGCCCTGGCTTGTGAGACATTTTGGGATGCCAGAGTGGGAAATACAGGTAAATTAAGGCACACTTTCTCGACGAATGTCCAATTTGGTTCTTTTTCTCTGTGCTTCTTTCTAACTCCTTTTCTCTCTCTCATCATCCTTTTCTGGAAAGTTTGTACAAAACAAACAATCAAAATTGTGAAACTCCCTCTCAGGTTAATGTACCCTAATAAAAATTTTGATACATTAGCTCTGAGACATGGCATATCTTCACATTTTTTAACTTTCTCAGGTAATCTCATGTGCAGTTAAGGTTGAAAATCATCTTCCTGCACATCTATCAACATTTTCTGTTTTTATTTTTATTATTTATTTACTTATTTGTTTTGGTTTTTGGGTCACACCCGAAAGCGCTCAGGAATTACTCCTGGCTCTAAGCTCAGAAATTGCTCCTGGTAGGCTCGGGGGACCATATGGGATGCCAGCATTCGAACCACCATCCTTCTACATGCAAGGCAAATGCCTTACCTCCATGCTATCTCTCCTGCCCCTTCTTTCTCTTTCTTTTAATCTCATTTCCTTCGATCTCCAGATTAATTTCTTCTCTTGTTATAACTTGTGTTTGATGAGATTTACAAAAATATTTTCCAAATATACTTTTAGACTTTCAGGCTTAGAAATAAAAGCTCTTTCTAGGGACCTAAGTGATAGCACAGCAGAGGGCATTTTCCTTGCACGTGGCCAACCTGGGATGGATCCAGGTTCCCATTGGTCCCCTGAGCCTGCCAGGAAGGATTTCTGAGCACTGAACAAGGTGTGACCCCTGTATGCTGCTGGTTGTGATCCAAAAACAAAAAAGCAAAAACTAAAACAATAAAGAAGCACTTTCTAGTTTACAGCCATACTCTCTATTTTACTTCCATTCAATCATTTATATGTTTATTTATACTTTTTAAAGTATAAATAAAGTGGAAGGAGTAAAAATAAATATCTAATTTTTATTTAGAACTTAGTCAAAGTATAGAATTCTTATCCATCAAGTACTGCTTGATGTTATGTTTAAAATACTTATATCATTTTTTGTCAAGGTGAAAATGACAAAAACGTTCATTTATATAAAAAAGACGTCTTATGTATATAAGGTAATGTATAATTAATAGAAAGAAATAGTAGCTTATTTTTGTTCTGTCATCATGTGATAGCAAACAACATAAATCTAGAGATATATAAATTATCAATGCAATGTGTATTAAAAAATTACCTAGATCAATTCTAGTTGAAGTTAGTGGGCGTTTATGTAATAATGTTTTAATGCAGATAATTTAGTATATTTAATTTACAATCAAGACTTTTTGAGTTTCCTTGGAATATTATTATCTCAATATAATTATGATTTTAATAGTAGTAATATACCCATAAGTAGCTATATATATTGCATTCTGAATATTTTTACCTGCATTTCAAAGCTTAGACAACATTGTTACATTTTGGTTTATGATGTAAATGCTGAATCATATGAGTAAGTCATTTCTGAGAACTTATAATTCTTTCAAACTGACTGGTAGCTTAATGAGTCTATGAATACTAATTAGAAGTTCTGATAGAAATAAAGGTTTTTAATAACGTTTATTCCCCATTCCTGGCTGACTAGCATATATAACAACTGAATGATTGCCCAAAAAAAAAATATATATATATACACACACACACACACACACACACACACACACACACACACACACACACACACACACACGTTGCAAAGTTCTACAGAGCTGTATACAGAGTGCTTAAACGCTGATTTTCAGTGTTATATGATTGCTTTTTTACACCTAGTAATCAGAATTTCAGAATCAGTGCTTGAGAAAAAGTATATGGTATACCTTATTTTCAATTTAATGTTATATATATATATATATATATATATTATGTATTTCCTAAAAAGATTTAAACTAAGATAGTTAAGTAGCAGAGCAGAAGCATATAATCTGTGTTCATCAAAGTAACTGGATGGACCCAACTTCAGCAAGCAAGGCTAAGCATCTTTCCGATTATGTAAAGAATTAGCTCTGTGCCCTATGTGTTGAACTGGCTGATCCTACCTGATGTGCACATATTATTATGTTTACTGTAAGTGTATAGTCAGCTTTGATTGCTAGTTAACAAACTGATGTATAAAGTTTCTGGTATTATGATGGCTTTATACATGCTACCTTTTCACACAAGTTCTTTATTTTAAACATAGAATTTACCCCTCTATAATCTATTTCACTACATATTTATAGAGACAAATCACTCTTTTGTTCCTATCTACAAATGTGTTTTCATGAAAGTTCTAATTGACCAGGTCATTAAACAAAAAGTTTATAAAATATAGATTAGAAATATAATACAGTGGGGAAGGTACCTCCCTTGCATGTGTTCTGCCTTGGTTTGATTTCTGCACCCCATATTAACCCCAGAATCAAAATGTGTGATCCCTGAGTGCCAATCCAGAAGACAACCCTGAGTACCTTTGATTGTAAATTCCAATTTTTTAATCACAAAAGTAGCTATATGAGGGCCAGAAAAGTGATAATAAAAAAACAATTTGTGGGGCCGGAGCTATAGCTATAATGGTAGGGCATTTGTCTTTCATGCAGATGACCCAGGAGCAATTTCTGAGCTCAGAGACAGGAGTAACTCCTAAGTCCCATTGAGAGTGTCCCCCACAAAATAATTCTGGAGATTGATATTAAATCTGTATCCAGCATTTGCAAAACACTTCCAGGCATCTTAGAATTTGAGAATAATGGGTAACTTCAAGACAGAGTTAGCAGTGTAACCAATGAATATTTTCAAGATGCATTTATAGAGACAATAAAATTTAATCAAAAATTTCTATAGTATGACCCTTCATTGATAATGCAGTCAAATATTTTGGGATTACCCCCATTTTATTTTATCATTGACCTGGAACTTTGCACTGCAAAACTGACACAAGTCCGTAACAAAACAGGAGATATTTGTTGTTTTACATCCATCTTTCTAGTTTATTTTTTAATAGCTAATTTTGGTTCTTTTGTTTTTAAGGGATTCTGTCTTACCTCAGTTGCTTTCTAAAATTTCCTTCTCTGTTTAAAAAAATTGCAGGAATCTGCTTCTAATTTTTGCATTAGAGAATAATCTGACTTTAAAAAAATAGCACCAAGAGTTGACAATAGGCAGGAATTCTTATGGGAAATCAAATAATCTGTTACTGGTTATCTGGTTAAATAAAAAAATTCATTCATATTCAGGGAAGGAAGATTAGCTGGAAGAAAAATTTAAATTCTCACTGGTGATAATCTGACAGAAAATTTTCTGAAAATAGGAAACTGAACCTATGAAGTCTTTGACTTTGGCAACTGGCTGCTACAATAGAAAAATAGGAAAATCATGAAACTCAGAATTAAACATGGACTGGCTGCTGTAAATAACTTAGGATCACTTTCAAAAAAAAAAAGGGAACAATATTGTCTATTCCGTAAATACAAGAAAATACAATAGTAACTAAAATCTAGGTATTTTCCATTGATAAAATATAGAAATTATTTTTAATAGCTGTGCATTAAAATAATACAAATTATAGTACAGTGTTCAATATAAATATTGCTATGTTCTAAACTGAATCAAATTTAGTCTCTTTTTATATCTGCTATAAAAATCAAGGGACTATGATGAGTAGAATTCTGAAATTTATCTAGAATACCAACACCAAATTTCTTCCATTAGCCTTCATTGAAAATCATTATAACTCCTCAAGGAATTCAACCATTCTACAAAAAGAACTGAAACTTCATGTTCTGTTCTTCCAATTCTGCTCCTTTTTATTGTTTTATTTTTATAATTTTAATTAACTTTTTATCATCCTAAAATAAAAGTATATGATTAAAAACAATAGCTAAGAGATTTGATACATTGAAGTTTTAAAATTTTGGTAAGCATATTGAAATTGACCCTATAAAATCTTTCTAAAGAATAGAGAGAAGTAACTTTTAGATTAACCATTTACAATATAGCTTCGATTGGCATAATTTAGGAACACAACTAAGACCCAATAAGAATAAAATTGAGCTGCGAAAATTTCTTGATAAGACCAGATAATTCATCACAACACAATTTGTCAGACCCCACACATAAACAAATGGACTTAGCTTGTACACTCAGTTCATCCAACTCATGAAAAATTCTTTATAATATGATTATAATTAACATATTTGTCCCTAAAGGTGGGATTTTAAGTATGCAATGTTGACAATTATATATTTATAGAGAGTTTATTATATAATCTGTACCTATTTACCATGTACCTAATTTTCATATAAACTTCAAAGTGGTCAAAATAGCCAAACTATCTGATCTGACCTAAAGCTAAAGTTTTAAAATAAAATTAATTAGACATAAAATATTTAACTAAAATGAATGCAGTCAACCTATGTAAAATCACCCCACACACTGTATCTCCAGCCCCAGCTAAACAAGTCTGAATCAGAGTCCCACAAGAAATAATCCAGACCAAGCTGAGTGTGAAACACATGTAGTCTGGCAATCTTCTACCTAGTATCCACCTCTCTGCCTGCCAGAACTACCATTTTTATTGAGTATAGAGATCATCTTTGGGTGTGGCATCCAGGTTTACAAGTAAGATAATCTTTGTTTTGGGTGAAACGAAATTGTAAACAAACAGATACAAAGAAACCAGAGATAAACTTTGTTTTAGATAAAATCGGGTGTAACCCAAAACACCTACTCCACAAACTTTCTTTTTAACTAAGCCAGATTCCCACAAAGTAGTTAGAGGATGTCTCTGTGCCAAGGTAGTTTAAGTAGTTGATGTTATTACTGAAATAGGAAAGATCTTTGAATTTTTTTTCCTGCATAGATTTGTATTTGTTATTCCAAAAATCCCAAACTACAGGGCCACCTGTGCAGCTGGAGGGCACCTATATGTCATTTCTTCACATACTCAAAGTCTCTTTGGAAATCTTCATATCTCAACCTACTTGCACAAAAATAATCACGATTTAAATTTAGTATCTATGCATATCTGCTTTGCTTGCAAACATCCAAATCTCTTCCAGACATCTGCCTATTTCTAGTACCAGGCCTAGAATGCTGTATGGAGATCAACAGTGATCCAAAAACCAATAGCAAAGACACATAAAAAAGAAAAGAACACAGAGATTTCAACAGAGAGAAAGAAAAACCTAAAAATAATCTCCACTGTTACCAGATCTCTGTAGTCTACCTGGAGAAGTCTTTAGAATAATAATATAAATACTTAATAACTTAAACAGATTCAATAATCTTCAATAAAGCTTGATGGAGGGAGGTAAGAATGACAAGAATAGACCCAATAAGAGTAAAGTAACTTAAGAAAACTGTATTGAGGGGACAGAGCGACAGCACGGAGGTAGTGTGTTTGCCTTGCATGCAAAAGAAAGGTAGTTTGAAACTCTGCATCCCATATAGTCCCCTGAGCCTGCCAGGAGCAATTTCTGAATGTAGAGCCAGGAATAACCCCTGAGCGCTGCGGAGTGTGACCCAAAAACAAAGCAAAAAAAAAAAAAAAAAAAAAAAAAAAGAAAAGCTGTATTGAGTCTTTGAAGCAGTATGAATAAAAAGTGAACAGCAAATTTGTATAATCAAATACATAGTATAAAAAACTCCAGTGATAAGAAAGAGGATATAGAAAAACAAAGAATGGGGTTAGAATAAAAGAGATATTATTGACTAAAGCCAAAAAATCAAAGCTAAAACCAAAACAAACAACTTCATAGTCATAGGAATTTTAGAAGGGACCAGGAGATCTTACACTGACAAAACTGCTTGCATGATTCAATCCCCAGCATCTCATTTGGTACTATAAGCACTTGAGGAGTAATCTCTGAGTATAGAGCTAGGAATAAATTCTGAGCACCTCTGGGTATGCACATCACATCTCCAGGAGAAGAAATAGGGAGAGTAGAAGAATATTTGAATAAATATTTTCCTTATTCTGAAGGGTATGATGGGAACACTGATCTACGATACTCATAGAGCAGGGGTGGCAAAAAAGTTCGACACCAAGAGCCAAAGTTTTAAACTGTGAGCAACACAGAGAGCAACACCACGCAGTGACCTGCCAAAATAGACAAACACTCACACAAAAGCATCTAATTGTAACAATAATCTATTAAAGACATATTGCATGTTGCCATTTTGAGCGAGGGTGAAAGTCCTGCAGTGATGGTGAGGGTGTGCTGCATAGAACTAATGGCAAGATGGGACCCAACATGTGCCACATGGGCCCACTGCTTGCTTGCCTGTGCAGTTGTTTTCGAGGGATGGGAGAGGAGACTACGGGCTCGGAGATCTCTCCTCAGAGGTCCATCCTCAGAAGCAGCAGAACAAAATCCAAACTTGGCAAAGAGCTACAGTATGCAATATAACAGTAAGATGTAAAGAGCCGCATTCATTTTGGACGGGAGCCGCATGCACGTGTTCGCCACCCCTGTCATAGAGTTAACAACTAGTGTATAGCTAAACAAAATTAAACAAGACATCATTGAATCAAAATGACCAAGACCAAGTTAGATTTTTCACAACCTAAAATGGAAGGGAAAGTTCACTTACAAAGAGAAGTTTAGACTCACAGTAGATTTCTCTAATGAAACTCTAAAAACAAGAAAAGAATGAATAACATATATATGAAGTATTGAATGAAAAGGAAATCCAAAGACTTCTCCACCCAGAAAATTTGTCACTCTAAGGGGAAGAAGAGATTTAAAACATTCTCAATCATCAAGCACATATATGGAATAGAATTCATCTCTGGCTGTGACCCAAAACTTCCCTCTTCACTCCCTCTCAAAAAAGAGAAGCTATACTTAGCTGGCAGGGGAGATACCATGATCACGAAGGTGGTTTCCCCAGGGCAAGGCTATCCATTGCACTCCGGATGTGCTGACCCCAGTGATTTCCCCAAATGAGGAAAACTCGACTGCATAATTTGAGAGAGAGAGAGAGAGAGAGAGAGAGAGAGAAAGAGAGAGAGAGAGAGAGAGAGAGAGAGAGAGAGAGAGAGGTCTTAAATGAGGAGCTAGAAGAACTAAGTCTAAGAGACATCATACTCAAGACACTTTACCTACCCAAACTGAAAATGCATTCTTCTCCAATCACAGGTGATATTTTCCAACTTGAAAATCCACAAACATAGAAATTATACTAAGTATCTTCTAAGATTACAAAGCCACAATGTTAGAGATTAATCATTTATAAAAAAAAAGTAGGTAAAAGATTAAATATTTGGAAATATCAATTTTATAGAAGCCAACTTAAGAGGTGAGGTACAGTAAAAGTTCTAAGCCACTGATAAAAGGAAATTTTAAAAAAATACATCTTCATCTATTAATCAGAAGGTAAGTAAAAAGGTAAATTAAAATATTCCTTAAAACAAAAGAGTATAAAGAAAACCTCCTGCTCTTCAAATGAATCTGATGATAAATTCTGATGAATGGCTGATGTTATGAAATAAACTCTGATATTAATATAAAAGTGTAACAATAGGAGTGAAAAAGAAAATGACTCCCACGGGGTACTGATAGGAAAGTTTGTTTGCAGGGCTAACAGCAGCACATTTTTCCCAGATAAGTGAAATCATGAGAGTCAATAACCACTGAAATCCAAATCATGATACAACACAAATAAATGGGAATTCTAGCTACCTTATTTAAAATATGTATTCAACCATCATAAGAATTTGAGACATCTAATCCAGTTTCTTACATTACTTCCTAGATAGACTCATTACTTTTTGGTGAAAAGCAATGCATACTATCTTGAGATTTTTTCTGTTTTAATTGTAAGTAGAGCTAGTTCTAAACATCATTCAGAAAAAAAAGTATGCAGAAAAACACTTGGAAAATTGTGTCAATTATTCCCCAATGACTTCTATTTATTTTCTACTGTTTTTTTTTAATTTCACTGGTATTCAAAGATACAGATTAGAAGGAATATTAAAAAAACACAGCAATATTTGTCAATTTGTTAAAAGTTACTCTTTGTGGCACAAAATACCCTTGCCTAGTCAGATAGTTCTTAAATGCAGAGTTGAAATATATTTTTAGAACTTACGGTGTAGGGTTCGGCGAGGTGGCACTAAAGGTAAGGTGTCTGCCTTGCAAGCGCTAGCCAAGGAAGGACCACGGTTCGATCCCCCGGCGTCCCATATGGTTCCCCCAAGCCAGGGGCAATTTCTGAGTGCTTCGTCAGGAGTAACCCCCAAGCATCAAACAGGTGTGGCCCGAAAAAAAAAAAAAAGAACTTACGGGAATTTATTTTTCTTACTCAACTATAAGCTATGTTATAAAACTTGATATAGAAAACCCTGGATAGGTTCTTATAAATCAAAATAAATATGAAAATTTTATTCCTGGTGAATCAGTTATTACGATAATTATCAAAGATGTGAAAATCTATGAAAGTAGTAACTCCAGTCACAATTATTCCAACTTTCCACATTAGTTATACTGAAGTACATAAGTTTTCAAGATGAGTACAGGACTATCAGTGAACAATATCAGATAAAGACAAATTTTGAGCATACTTCAAAAGAGTGGAGTCTTAACACATAACATTTTTTTATTGATTTAAAGTGTGTGCTTTTATCTATATATACTTTGCTGTCATTGTAAAAGAACATATGCTTTCATTTTTTAGCCTCAAGATTATCTCTGTTCTTGTTCTTAGACACAGTACAGATGGGAAGGAGCTGATCATTTTGTAGTCCATAGAACTGCCTACGGGTCAACACCATTGAAAGTATAATATTATTGCTTTTGAGTGTAAGAGGAACAGATATTATTTGAGAGGATGAGAGTTAAATCTAAAAGCAGAGACAAACTTACTGTCTCTAATATTCCTATGAATCAAATTATTTAGAATACAAAGGAAACTGCAATCTGATAGTATGTTTAAATTTTGTATAATTTGATAAGCTAATATAGAGCCCACGAATGCATAAGAATTCTCAACATAAACTAAAGTCTGTAGCATTTCCATATAAGCTAATTAAATTAAAACATAGAACTTAATCTTTATAATTATATAACTTATTTCTTTTTTAAATATTTTATCAAAACAAATGTGAATTACAAGTCTTTTACAGTTGTATTCCAAGCACATACTGGCAGCAAATTAGGGCCATTCTCACCACCAATGTTGACCTCCCTTCACCATATTACCCAGCATGCATTCCTACCCCCACTCTGAGCCCCATAAACTGCTAGTGTAACAGGTCTATCCTGTATACAGCTTATTACAGTTGGGATCTCTTGATTTTGTTGTCACTGATTTTGGTTTGGGTATTAGTAAACTTATTTTTATATATTAAACCTCATATTGGGGGAGCCACATCTGGGTACACTCATGGTGTACTCTTGGCTCTGTGGTGAGAGATCACTCTGTGCTCAGGGGACCATATTGGATGCCACAGAATAAATCTGGGTTGATTGCATGCCAGGCAAGATTTGTACTTTACCTCTGGGCTGTATCTCATTATTAATAATTCATTTTATTATAGTTTAGAAATATATTTACCATAGCATTAACATTTACAATATTGATATACAAAGTTACTTACTTAACCACCACTGAGCCTCAAGACTTCCACCTCTGTCTTTAAGTAATAGTGACCCGATTGGGGAGCCAATATGTAAATCCACAGTTAATTGGACAGTATTTTATGTACCAGGGGACGAAAAGCATATCAATAGTGTGTCTATTACAGCTACTCAGAAATTTATTTGTTGGGGCTAGAGCAATAGCACAGTGGTAGGTTGTATGCACCCACTGCAGACCTGTGACAGACCAGTTTGATTCCTGGCATCCAATATGGTGCTCCCAACCTGCCAGGGGCATTTTCTGAATGCAGAATCAGGAAAAACTCCTGAGTGCCTCTGGTGTGCCCCTCCAAAAAAAAAAAAAAAAAAAAAAAAAACCAAAACTAAAAAAAATAAATGGAAATATAACTGCAGATGATTGTAGCTAATGTAGCTAATGTACAGGAAATCTTTTTGACCCTTAAGAACCACCAAGTCTATAGCAGATCAGAATGATAAAGAAAGGTGGTGCAATGTTTTTAATGTAATGTAGCAAAGATACATTCTTGAACAAGTACATACTCCTGAGACAAAAATGTGGTCTGGTAAAAGATGCACATATTAGTTCATATCATAAGGTGTCTATGAATAGGATGCTCTTGATTCAACCTAATCAAAGACCACCTTTGAAAGGAGTGGTTACATACAATTTCCAAAGATTCCATTGCTAGTTCATTGCAAATTTCTAACCTCTCCTGCATTAAAATGAATTCTAATTAAAGAGTAAAATCTCCACAGTTTGCAGATAACTAGAAGTTGGTTTCTTATAATATAAAATTTGTTGTCATTTGTTTTGTTTCATTTTAGTTTTTTTTTTTTATTTTTGCTTAACATTTTGATTTGAGGGTTTTTCCTTTTTTTCCCCCAGAATCTTAAATCCTCTCTGAGGTTATGAATTCTTTAGAGGAAAACAAATAAATTTGAGAGAAAATTAAAAAAAAAACAACAACAACAAAAAACAACTACAAAAGTCCTTGCCTCTGGAATTGAAGGTGGTGCTGGTGATGAAATGAATGGTATGGTTTTCTGTGCTATTCATAGAAATATACAGCCCACTCCCCAAACTGTCATGCATAATTTGAGACAAATGGGTTATCTGCCTTTTTTGATTTAAACACAAAGCAGAACTGGCAGAGAAAAAAATTACAGGTCACCTGTAAGTTATTGAGTGGTGGTTCAATCTCTTAGAGTCAGGATAAGGTTAATTAGCTGGGAAGTCCACATTCTAATTTGCCTGAAGAGAAACAAATGTAAAGAATTATATGCCTTGTGTATTTGTATGTGAGTATATGCCTGGATATTTCTCCGTGTATTTACATTTTAAGCATGACTGCAGATTTTATCTGCCAAAGTTCATCTTTTCCTCCCATTTTGAGAAAAAAAAATGTAGGTGCAACTGCCAATACTGTAATATTTATTTAATGGTCAGCATTGGTGGCACATTTTTTTTTACTTGCTGAATATCTCTTATTTTTGCCAGGCATGATTTCAGCATTACATTCATTGAACTTTGCAGAACAAGTCATCTGTATAGTGATTTTCCATGCCTCTTAATTTTCAGCTCCCAGTAATTTGCTCAACAAATAGCAGAAAGCCCAATTATTTGTGGCTATCACTAAGTTTTCTCTACTTCTAAATACAGCATTCCACATTCTAAATATAGCACTCATCAATGGATAACAAAATTTAAGTATGTTGTGTAACTTTTAAACATTTGTTATTTTATTGTCATCTACAAGTAACTTATACTTTGATCTTTCACTTTTCTTGCACATATTTTTCATTGGTGTGCTAAGAATAAATAATATTGTATGCATTATTTTATTCCCAGGGTGTGAACAATCACTAAAATAATAATGCAGCGGGTTAGACACTTGACTTGCATGAGTCCATGTGGGGCTGGATACCCAGCACCCTGTAAGGATTCCTTAGCCTTCCATGAGTAATCTGTGAATGCAGAGCCAGGAGTAAGTCCCGAAATCACTACTTTATTTAGTTGAAAGAAATTAGGAAAGAAATATGGAAATAGTGATAAAGAAAATGAAAGAAAGGGAAGGGAAGGGAAGGGAAGGAAGGGAAGGAAGGGAAGGAAGAGAAGGAAAGGAAAGGAAAGGAAAGGAAAGGAAAGGAAAGGAAAGGAAAGGAAAGGAAAGGAAAGGAAAGGAAAGGAAAGGAAAGGAAAGGAAAGGAAAGGAAAGGAAAGGAAAGGAAAGGACAGGACAGGAAAGGAAAGGAAAGGAAAGGACAGGAAAGGAAAGGAAAGGAAAGGAAGGAAAGGAAAGGAAAGGAAAGGAAAGGAAAGGAAAGGAAAGGAAAGGAAAGGAAAGGAAAGGAAAGGGAAGGGAAGGGAAGGGAAGGAAAGAAGGAAAGGAAAGGAAAGGAAAGGAAAGGAAAGGAAAGGAAAGGAAAGGAAAGGAAAGGAAAGGAAAGGAAAGGAAAGGAAGGGAAGGGAAGGAAGGGAAGGAAAGGAAGGAAAGGAAAGGAAAAAGGTAAGGAAAGGAAAGGAAAGGAAAGGACATGGAAAGTGTAAAGGTTAAAGGAAATGAAAGGAAAAATGGAAGGAAAAATGGAAGGAAAGGATAGGAAAGAGGATAGGAAAGGAAAGGAAAGGAAAGGAAAGGAAAGGAAAGGAAAGGAAAGGAAAGGAAAGGAAAGGAAAGGAAAGGAAAGGAAAGGAAAGGAAAGGAAAGGAAAGGAAGGAAAGGAAAGGAAAGGAAAGGAAAGGAAAGGAAAGGAAAGGAAAGGAAAGGAAAGGAAAGGAAAGGAAAGGAAAGGGAAGGGAAGGAAAGAAGGAAAGGAAAGGAAAGGAAAGGAAAGGAAAGGAAAGGAAAGGAAAGGAAAGGAAAGGAAAGGAAAGGAAAGGAAAGGAAAGGAAAGGAAATGAAAGAAACGAAAAGAAATGAAAAGAAAGGAAAGGAAAGGAAAGGAAAGGAAAGGAAAGGAAAGGAAAGGAAGGAAAGAAGAAAAGGAAAGAAGGAAAGGAAAGGAAAGGAAAGGAAAGGAAAGAAAAGGAAAGGAAAGGAAGGAAAGGAAAGGAAAGGAAAGGAAAGGAAAGGAAAGGAAAGGAAAGGAAAGGAAAGGAAAGGAAAGGAAAGGAAAGGAAAAGAAAGGAAAGGGAAGGGAAGGAAAGAAGGAAAGGAAAGGAAAGGAAAAGAAAGGAAAGGTAAGGAAAGGAAAGGAAGGAAGGAAGCAGAAAAGAAAGGAAGGAAGGAAGGAAGGAAGGAAGGAAGGAAGGAAGGAAGGAAGGAAGGAAAGAAAGAAAGAGGAAGAAAGGAAAAAAGAAAGAAAAATGCTGACAAATACATTTGTGTCACATGTAGTTAAATTTGTGTCAGAAAAATGCTTTTATCTAAGTAATTTTTATAAAATAAAATAGCAAAATTAGTTTAATCAATTTGAACTACACTTAACCATAAATAGTCCTTCTTTTAAAGGTTATAAGATGGGAAAATAATTTAATGCAATATACTTTCGTTATCTATACCTCTTTTAAATCCATATAGACCAATCATATACATTCTTAGGTGAAATTACACAGTAAAATTGTACTAAAAACTCACATCTACCTGAAGGCAGCTACATAAGTAAACACAATCATGTAAAATGTGAGTGGATTTTTTTAGTCTCCTAATCAGATATTTTTATTGCTCAAGTCCATTCCCCAAAGACTAGTTATCGTATCCTTCCCTCCTCTACCAGTCAATGCAGAGACCAGCATTTTTTTAATATTTATCCAAAACATCTGAATGGTAGTCAATTACCCCATACTCCACCCTTTGATTTATTGCCCATCTACCATAAGAGTAACATTAAATATAATGTATTTCTTCCTTATTTAATGAAAAAGTATAGGTAACACTGCTCAAAACTATTTCTGTCATCTCTGGATTTTTAATATATAATAAAATGTAACATGGGTTTTGTACTTTGTTTCAGGTCCTTTACTTTCTAAGCTTCTTTATCATGGGCACCTTCTGCTAATAATAAGTAGAAAGAAGAATTTTGAAACCTTCACCTAGGAGCTCAGTGTTGTAGTTATGTTGCAAGAATAAAATAAGTTTCAGATGTAAAAGACTATGGTTGTGTCACATTAAACAAACCTAAAAGGAAACTTCTCTATTATAACTATATTCCTTGTTATCATCTATACAAACCATTAACTATAAGCCTATGCAATTTATGCAGCTCATTAAATTTAGGCCTGCCAATAGTTGAAAGAGGGAAATGTTTATTTCCAAGAGTAAAAAGAAAACCAATTTGTAAATATAGTAATGTCCTATACTTGTTGAACATGTTGCAGACATTGAGTATTTTATATGTTTTAAAACACACATGCACATGCTCACACACACACACACACACACAAATTGACCATTATTACCAAAAAGCAAGGTGTGTTAGTGAAAAGAAAAGAGCAACAAGAAGACTCTTGAAAAATCACAGTTGTTTAAGAAACTTGAATAGGAGAATAATAACTATAATAAGAAGTCAATATTCAAACCCTTGGAAACTGCATATATCTCCTTTTATACTAAAGGTTACTTTGTGTGGTAATTGAATTAAGGAGATAGAGAAGATTATCTTGAATTATAGAAGTTAGCCCAACAGAAATATAAAGACCCTCATAAATGAAACAAGTTAAGCAGGAGAGACAGAAGCAAAGATGGAGATATGAACACAGAAGCACATGTTAGAGCAATGTGATGCTTTGAAGATGAAAGGGGTCAGAATGTGGGTAGTTCTGAAAGAAAGTGGAAAAGTAAAAGAAAAAAAAGTCTTCTCATAGAATTCCTGAAAGAAGATAGCCCACCCAGTGAGATATAGTTTATATTGCTGACCTCTAGAAACATAAACTAATAAATTGGTGTTGGAAAATAAAGCACCAAATATAGTTATTTTTAAAGGAAATAAAGCAATCTCAGATCAAAAACATAAGTAATTTATTTTTAAAAAAAAATAGATATCTTGCTTCTCTTTTATTCCATATGTTAGAAGGAGGTATTTTGTTAAATCAGAATGATCTTTCAGAACATGTGTCACAGTCAAGTTTAAATCTTTATAAATTAATTGATGTATTTTAATAAGTTCTTATACTCATTTCAGTCATATATCCAAATTTATTTTTAAAATAAAGAAATAAATGTTTAAAGAGATAATTCTTGTTCTTTTAAGAATTGAAAACTAATAATGTTGTGTTTGTCCTATAAGGCATGATACTTAGGGACTAAGTTTATAATCACTAATACAACTTTGTGGTTATTTTAGCTACAGATAAGGATAATGGAAGTGAAGCTAGTTAATTAGAGAATATAAATGGGTGTCTGTTTAAATTCTGAGAAAATGGAACAGCTATTAATTCTAATAAGCCAATAGTTATGGGAAAGGAGGTAATGTGATTTTTAGAATTTTGTTTAGATTACTTTTTCAAAGAAACAAGGAGGTCATCTTTGTTTTGTATTGTTCAAATAATTTATTAAGCACATAATAAAAATGTAGATGAGTAAATTTCTGTTTATATTCAATATTGCATTATCTAAATCTATCTAATGATTCATCATTCATTAGAATATAGAGGTAACACACCTGATAGAGTATTTTATATCCATTCTTTAATTAAGATACAGATCTCATATGCATTTAAATATACACTTTAATGAAAGGAAAAGTTTATTTTATGGAGCAAATGTAGGTATGATCAATATTTTTAAACAGAGGGAAAAAATCATTCTTAAAAATTAGCCAAGTCAATTTCATGTTTATGTATATCAAAATACAGCTGTTTGACCAGATGTTTTACTTTTATTTTCCCTGAATCTATTATTGCAACCTGATTGAGTCTCTTTATTGGTAATCTAGTTCACTGTTACACAAATAAGTTCATCTAATGACAATTATAAATGTATATGTCTGATTTTTCAGTTGTGATAATTTAGAATTTACTGTGAAACAATATAGGAGGAAAATTTTGAAAATGAATACACTCTAGAAATACCATGAGAAAGTTTATACTAAGAATGGTTGTTACTTAAAGTATTTAACAATTACACATTTTAAATCTCACAGAGCACATCAGTAATTATGTACAACAAATGCACAACTTTTAAGTAGAGTTCATTTAGAATCTTGAGCCTTTGCCCTCATTCTTTTCAAAATTAAGGGCTCCTTCTCTTTGTGTGCTTATCACCTTACCTTTTCTCCCTTTAACCACTAAGGAATGGGCCTCCCAGTGTGATTTATTCCAGACCATAAGCTTACCTCAGATTTGGCCTGAATGGTGCCTTTGAAGGCTAAAGGAGAGCCATATGAAAGAAGACTGACTAGGAAGTCCACAAAACATGCATTGCAAGGAGTAACAAGCCACAGCAATTTAATTGAAAAACCTGGACAGAATCAACAGCCAACAGAGTAGGCATTAGAATTTGTCAAAAAGTGAAAATTTGGAGAGGGAAAGACATCTGAGCTGGAAGGAAAAATAGAAATAGCTTCAACATTTCTAAGCTGACTAAATGAAAGTTACAAAGTGCTGAAGACTAGATGAAAAGACAAAAACAAAGTACCACGTAGTGCATATTAAGTGAATGAAAAAAAATATTTTATGAATATATATACAAAGTGTAGTACAATTTAAAAATATGTTTGTGCATTCATCATATTCTTTTTAAATTTTTAATAATATTTTTATTTATTGATGAAATGCATTACATAGTTGACATAACTGATCATAATACAATTGTTTCAGGAAGACCAAAAGCTACATGATAAAAAAAAATAGAAAATTGAAAGAAAAACTAAACAGATGATAGAGAAAGGGAAAGAAAAATGTTCAGTGGCAAGTATATTTTTGAAAACTATTGAATCACCAATGAACTCATTAAAGCTCTAGCAGAAGTTTAGTCAGCTCTTATTTTTTTTAAAAGATGAGAGTTTTAAAAAATACAGTAAAAACAGTTGTGGGTGGCAATTGCCTGTTTACCTATAAAAAGCTTGGCCTAAATACAAGGAGAACTTACCCCCTAAAATTTTCTAGCATAAGACCGACTCAGGGCTCCAGGCTTACTAGGATGTCAACAACACTTGATTCATTCTCATGTGGTCCTGCTTCAGGGGTGTATGAGCAATGCCTGTTCCTATGAGGCCTGAGCCAAGTCATTATGACCACGTCAGGGTGTAAGATCCCCACTACATTGCAAAATTTGTGTTCCTATCTCTATTGAAAAGATCTTGTTTGCATATATACTAATTTTCCCATTTTAATGTGCCTATGCAAAAGCGGGACAATGCCACAAGGTATTATTGGTGCATAAACCTCTTCCCCGCCACCCATCTTGCTTGAACCCTGGGCAGGAGGCCAGGGATATCCTGGAGTCTGGGAGGAAGGACAAAGAAGGCTGATTGGGGGCAATTGAAGCCCACAATCTTTCCCTAAGCTTGGACAAAAAGCTTTCGGCATGAAGCCATGGGCACTCCCATGCTGCCTGCTCTCTTCATATTCAAGAATCATTATTTAATTATTTCCACATTTGTTTTCAGGGTTTTTTTTTGTGTGTGTGTTGTCGTGGTTTTTGGGTCACACCCCGGCAGTACTCAGGGTTATTCCTGGCTCCCAGGCTCAGAAATTGCTCCTGGCAGGCACGGGGGGACCATATGGGACACTGGGATACGAACCGATGACCCTCCTGCATGAAAGCCCGGCACAACACCGTACCTCCATGCTATCTCTCCAGCCCCGTCCACATTTGATTTTTAAATTAAGGAATGTTGAGAGTGATGGTAGTGCTCAATAATATAGATTTCTTTTTATAATACAGTTTGTAGGAAACAATGTAATCAATTCTTAGATTTGAATAGCTAAATACTAGAATATGTGTATAAAGGATGAACCTTGAATTTTCACTAAGTGGTCCTGGTTTCAAAGTTCAGAAGCTTCCTTCCTCCCTCCCTCTCTTCCTTCATACTTCATTCCTCCTTCCTCCCTCACCTCCCTCCTCCTCCACAACTTCCTTCAATCATCTCTCTCTCCCTTCTTGTACCCTCCTCCCTCCCTCCTCCTTACTACTTCCTTCTTCCTTTCTTCCCTTCCTTTACTTCCTTCCTCACTTACTTTCCTCCCTCCCTCCCTTCCTTCCTCACTCTCTCCCTTCATTCCTCCTTTCTTCTTTCTTTCCCTCCTTCCTTCCTTCATTTTTTCCTCCCTCCCTTTCTCCCTTCCTCCCTCCCTCCCTCTCTTTCTCCCTTCCTTCTCCCCTCCTTCCTCCTCTCTTCCTTTCTTCCCTCATCTTCCTTCCTTCCTTCCTTCCTTTCCTTCCTTCCTTCTTCCTTCTACTCCTTCCTCCTTCCTTCTTCCTTCCTTCCTTGTTTCTTCTTTCCTCCAAGCCCTCCTAATATTTTTAATTTAAACTTAGAAATACAGAAATTTAAGTTTATTTTTGAAAAAATAAGTTACTTAACATTATGATTAAAGAATTGAAAAAAAATTAAAATCAAAAGTTTTAAAGTCATAAAGTTAGGGATGATTGGTAAGGCACTATTTCATAACCAGCTGATCTTTGTCCAATCCTTTGTCCAATTCCTTATCACCACTATTAGTTTTCTGAGTCCTACCAGAAGTGAACCCTGGGAATATAGAGTAACATCTGAACACATAGCTAAAGGTTGTCTTAAACACAATAATTACTAATAAATATATAAAATAAATAAAATAATTTATGGAGTAAAATATTTATAGTGTACCAGAATGTATAGATCGAATTATTCAGATTCATATAGTGTGACTTTCAGCCCAATCCTATTTAACAATTCTGAGAGTTTAAGCAAGACGTTTTGGAATTCTGATTTTCAAGTGTAGCATTTGATTGCAAACAACTGAATCTGCTATGGAAGTCAGAGTATAAAGTAGACTCTTTGAAAATTGTTCATTGCAAGCATAATAATGGTATCCCAGAGATATCCAAAATCTTAATATCCAGTATCTGGAGATTTGTTGTTTTATATGGCTAATGGGCATTTAGAGATGAAAATAAAGATCTTACTATAATAATGGGAAATCTATTTAAGATTATACAAGTTGACCCCAGTGAAAGTTACAAGGACCTTTGCAATAAGATAAAGAGTCAAAATCAGAGAAAGGGGATGTAACATAATAAACATGAATCAAATTGTTATCTCTGCTAGCTTTGGTGATGGAGGAAGAAACCATTAGCTGAAGGGACTTCTTGAAGATGGAAACAGGAAAGAAAACAGAAATATCCCACTTGGAGCAACTCTGATAAAATATTTTATTTGGCCAAAGGGATCCCAGTTTTCACTCTGATATCGAAAATGAAAGATATATACTTACATTCAAGTTGTTTAGTTTGACAGGGTTTTTTTTTTTATAACAGTAGTAAGAAAATAATACAGAAACATATTGATATTTTCATATGTAAAGTGGAAAAGGTCTACTTCAGTGAAATAAACACTTTAGGCTCTCTAGGTAGATCTCTTTATAAACCTTCATGAGTACTTTCTGCTTAAGTACAACCTACTAACTACATTCTCCTGTGATTTAGTAATTGAAAATTTTGTTTCAGAGATCTCTTCTTCAAGTATCAGAGGATATGTCTCATGGACTAAACCCCTCTAAAACTCCAAAGTACTTACTATGGCATTGGTAGTAAACTTCTTTATGCTTTTCTTATCCATATTCATTAAATTGTTAATTCATCCTGATAACCACCCAATTACATGATTACACATTATAAACTACTGTGTTTAAAAACAATGTTTTAATGAATTTTTAACTGACTTGAAAAATCATATTACTAATCCTATTTTGTTTTGAGTGATGCATCAAAATGATTTAGTAAATATTCTATTTCAGAGAACTCCTGAACAAAAAAGGCATTTAAGTACATGGTTTGCATCTCTTTACATTAATGTATAACCTATTTTATGTCTCTGTTTGGCAGAATATATTTGTATGAACAGCATTCACTGAGTTGCTTCTCAGTCAAGAGTTACCCTAAAAGATTTATCTCTGATGAAATGAAATAATTATATGGTTTCATACCAATGTATAGATTATTGACATTATTCAATATATTCAAATTTATATATGACAAGTTATTAAATCAGAATATAACCCCTAATTCCTGAGTCTCCTATAAAAGGGCTCCTATTAATGACAAATAAATATTAAACTAATCATAACTAATTTGTGTCTACTACACCATCTCTACTTTCAACATTTTGGTTTAAATAATGGCATTTTTTTTTGTTTGTTTTTTCAGGCCACACTCATTTCATGCTCAGGGGTTACTCCTGGCTAAGCGCTCAGAAATTGCCCCTGGCTTGGGGGGACCATATGGGACGCCGGGGGATTGAACTGCGGTCCTTCCCTTGGCTAGCGCTTGCAAGACAGGACACCTTACCACTAGCGCCACCCTCGCCGGCCCAAATAATGGCATTTTTTTTTTCTAAAAATGGAAGACTTTTTCTCAACTATTGTTTTCCACTTTTATTTTTCAAAAAAAAAAAAATAAAATAAAAACACAGAAATAAGAAAGAGAAGACTGAATCAGAAATGACATAAAGACTACTGGAGCAATAATAGTTTAGCAGATAGGGAAGGAATCTTGCATTATATGGAGGCAATCCAGATTTAATCCTCAGTAAAGAATCAGGTTGGCAGAACCTTCAGGAATAATCTCTGAGCACAGGGCAAGAGTATTACTTGTATTACTCAGTATTACTGTTTGTGGCCACCCCCCAAACAGAACAAAACAGAAACAAGCAAAACAAAAATAAGTGACACAAAGAATGCTCCTGGGCTTTTTGTTGGTAGGGTGTGTAGAAATTTTGTACATCAATAATACAATCTCAGACAGTAATATAACCTTATTACCTAAACTTTAATTTAAAAAATATTAGAAAATAAAAAATAATAGACCAGTGGTTGGCTTTGTATAGAGTATTTCCCTGATTGCAGAAACAGAAGGCAACATTTCTCCGAGACCCCATGTGAGCAACAAAATAAAATGATTGTGGAGAGCCTCAGCTCAAGGAAACTGACAGACCCCAGGAAGCTCCTAGGACATCAATGCAGAGGTTGACAGTGCCTGCCAAGCAGCCAGATGCTGCTGTCAGAGGCAGGAAAAATGGACCACACTTTGGTGTCTGTTTCCTGTGATTAGCATCAGCAGCGCCCGTCACTCCCTTTTCCAGATTAATTAGTAAAATCTGGTGTTAAGAATTTCAATAAAATGTTTGTTCAAAAGGGGGAAAAGGAACATCTGTTTCAGAGTTGTTGTCCCCCTTAGTCAAAAGTCTGTAAAATGTGGACGTGTGTGTTCTTAGTGTTTTAAATTGTAGATCTGTGCTTACATTTGTTGGGCATTAAAACTGTTCAAACACAGTTAAATGCAATATTGTTTGGGTCTTAGTTTATGATGATTTTTCCATTATTAAACTCAAAAGGTCAAAATTTAATTTAGTACTCTTGCTTCCTTTTTTTTTTTCTTCTTCTTCCTTTATTATTTGTTTAATTGTTTCATCTATAAAAGCTGCTTTTCATGTCATGGATCAGCTTCATTTAAGAAGAAAAACAGTGTATTGGGAAAAATAACACTTTTCATAGCACAGAGGCCAAATGGTTAGAAAGTTAATCTTTACTGTAAAAAGCTAAAGGATCCATGATCTGAAATAATTATTTTTAACCTCTTAAATACATTTCTTACCTCTGAAAGGCAAGAGCCATAGAGAAAAAAAAAATTTTTCCTCCCTTCCACTTTTAACATACAAGTTGCCATTTGATTAGAATTAAACACAGAATGGCCTAAGACTGGTACAAATGCTAATGTAGTTTATTATCTGTTAATTAAAAGCTTAGAGCATAATGAAAAGTTATCCTTTCTATAAGAACATGTTGAAAACAATTCAAAAGTGAATACAGCAGAAAGTTTGAGATTACTTGGCATAACCATTACCTTAATTTGTCTTCATAATAAATACGAGAGTTATGAAAACTATATACAAGACATGTGCTAAGAGATGGCATCTGTATATAGTTTCAGTATATAGAATACAGTATATAGAATACAGTATTATACAGTTCAAAAACCAAGAATAGGGCTTGCTTAAAGAGTACACATGTGAGAATCCCAGTTTTGGTCTCTGTATCTCTAAGTCCCCAAAGCATGCTAGGAGTGACTAGTGAGTACCACACTGTTATAGCCCTTGAGCATTGGTCGGTATCAGCCCAAATCAAGATAACAACATTGGGATTTGTCAATACCAGGGCTCCTTCAAATTATACTATCAAAGCTTCAAAAATATTATGCATTTAGAAAGCATACATACAAAAGATGCATGAAATATTGATTCAACTATTCATAAATTTGGATTAAATACTATTTTTCTTTCCCTTAGGACTAATAGATGAAGAGATAAATGCTCCATTATTACAAACTAGGAGTTTCATTATCTTATTTCCACATTTATTTCAAAGGATATGTCAGACTGCATTAGGGTTATTTAAACAAAGATGTACCATTTGAGTCAGTAGTATTACATTATTTTTGCATTCATCAACTCAAAGATTTTACATTCCTCATTTTTTTTCAAAGGCAGGATAAGTGGTATGCTTAAGGTCTGTTAGGAGTAGAATAAATAGCACACAAATGAGACGGTTTTTTTTTTTGTTTGACCTTATTGAAATAATTCACCCTCTACTATACTTATCATTTTACAACTCTAAGTATCTACCTTTTAAGTGTTATACTGTCTCTCATTTAACAAAATAATATGTGCTTCAATAAAATTTTTTGGAAAAATTATATACATGTATGTCCATAAAATGTATGTGGGTGTAATTTCTCCAGGCATAAAAGGCTTCTGGAATTGGGGTCAGGGGGCCTTACTTGTAACACTTTACAATAACTATGTTATATTACTCATTAAGTAAAGGTGGCACAAAAAAAACGTAATTAAATAATAAAAATAAATAATATTTATTGCACAGACTGAGACCTCTAGATTTAGAGGTCTGTTTTTATTATCCAGATCGGAGCAGAAGTCTTCCATACACCACAAAAACACCAAGGGGAGAGTAAATGAATGTGAAAGGAGTCTATAGATAATCCCATGACAATATATTCCAAGGTAGAGAAACGCTGTATCTCTTAGACCAAGGGGATTTCTGTTTTGGATGACCCCAATATTTACTGTGCCTAATGGGGGGAGGGGGAGAGACAAAAAAAATCACTAAATAATCCTTTTTTTTTAATCTAGTTTTTGTCGATTTCTTTGTTTTGAGGTGGATATTGAAGTAGTTGTCCATTTTTTTATTTGTATATTTACTTTTTCTTTCTTCTTTTCTCTTCTTCCTTTTTGCACTTTGTTATATTTCCTATCTCCGAACCATGGCAACTATGTGGGGCATATTTTTATTGCTGCAGTGCTCACTGGATTTCTTATTTGATTCCTCTTTTAGAACAGTTGTGGTGTTTCACCTTCTTTTTTTCCCCTTCGTCCCTCAAACCAAGGATGAGAGCCTCTAGAATGACTCTGCTCATAGTCGGCGTAGTCTATTTTTACCCCATTATATTACTTTTCTCTTCCTCAAACAAAACCACATAACTTGAACTTTCTAGTCCCGCCTCCCAATTAGAGGGGGCAGTAATGGAGGCACCAAGACCAAACAGTTATAAGACCACTAAGTGATTAAACTAGACACAGAAGGGACCACACATTCTAGCAGCCCCTGGGGGGAGAGTGGAGGATATGGGAGGCAGGATGGGAGCAGATGTGGGAGGACAATTCGGTGGTGGGAATTCCCCTGATTCAGTGTAAATATGTACCTGGAATATTACTACTGTGAATGATATGTAAGCCACTATAATTAAAATAAAAATTATATTAAAAATAAATAAATATCAATGCTTTTGTTGGGGAGAAAATTCCCAGATATGCTTTGGAGGTATATGTCCAAAATTGGAAGTTTTAAAACAAATGGAAACTCAATTTTAATTTTTTATAAACCTCCTTACTGTTTTTCATAAAGTCTAAATCAGACAACACTCCCACGAGAAGTTTCCTTTTTACCACACACATCCCAAACACTGGTTGTCTCAAGTTATTTTAGATAGATGTTTTTTTTCATGGTATGAGATAATATCTGGTTGTCATTTTGAGTTGGAACTCCCTAATTATAATTATGAATGACGATGAATATTGTTTTTATTTGCTGACTGGACATCCATAAGTTCTCTTTGTGGAAGTGTCTACTCTTCTCTTCCCGTTTTTGATGACATTACTCTTTTATAGTGTTTAATATATTAGTTTTTCATATATATCTTGATTATTATCCTTTTATCCAATTATTTAATGTAAATATGTTCCTCCCATTCCGTGGGGTGACTTTATTTTAGCTCATATGGTTTGCTCCCTCAACTCAGAGTCAAGGTAAATCCTGGCCTTAGTCAGATGTGGTTAAAAAAAAAGGAAAAATGAACTAATAGCAAGTATACAATTTAATCTTTTTTCAAAGAAGATAGTTTATTTATTTATTTCATTGAATTTTATTTAAAACTTATAAAAAACATATAAACATGATTTTTGTGTTATGTTGCAATTTATTTGAAATGACTTTAAAATAACCATACTCTATGATAAATATAGACAGCTTTAAGAACTAACACTTTCTATAGTAGAAAACTAGCTCAAGTGTCATATGTGCTTGTATTTTGTGGGAAACCTTCAAATTTTATATTCTAAATATTTCTGATATCTTATAATTCCCACAAGCACCTTTAGAAGTGGTCTCTTAAGTGCAGAGATGACCAAACACCGTCAAATGATCCTACATTCTCACAATATATATTTAATATATATTAGACACTTAAATATATCTACTTTTTCATTAATACACATTTTCATTAATAACAAATGAAACATTTTTATAACTAAATTTAGATATTTAAATCTCTCAAAATTAAAAATATGTTTTGGGGGCCAGAGCATTGACTCAGGCAGTAAGGAGTTTGCCTTGCAAGCGCTAACCTAGGACAGACCACTCTTTCATCCTCCAGCATCCATGTGATCCCCCAAGCCAGGAGCAATTTCTGAGAGCATATCTAGGAGTAACCCTTGAGCATCACCGGGTGTGGCCCAAAACCAAAAATAAAACAAAAACAAAAAACAAACAAAATAAATGTTTGTATTTTTAGCTATGATACAAAACGTAAGAAATAAAAATTGGAAAACTTTAATATGTAGCTTTTTAAATAATTATTCTGCAAATCTCAACTTCTACCCCATCAACTAAAATAGAAGATTTGTGAAATTGAACTCTCAGAAAATTCATGATGAATGGAATTCCAGTAACAAAATTGGTCCAACAGAAGTGCTTTCTGAAAATATTCTTTCTCATTTTTTTATTTTTAATTATGTGTCTATTAATAATTTTCTTCTTTACAGTCAGACATAAGCAAAAACTAAAATTGGCTTAGTGGAAAGTGTTGTATTCTACAAATGTGAAGTTTGTAGTTTTCTATTACAGGCAATCATTGCCTATTTGTTAAAAATTAAATATGTAAGAAGCCCATTTTGGCAAAATGTCTTGTGATATTTAGCAAGTTTGTATTTTATCTTTACTATTTGGTTTATCTTTCCATTTCCTATAACACGTGTCACTTTTTTTTCCCCTGGCTATGCACTTAATAGGCTTCCAGGTTTAATTTGTGTCCAATGGGCGCACTATGTTTGCTTGGTTTTGAGGTTGACACTTCTCTTTGGACACTTTTCATATGTTTTTACAATATATATTATACCCAGTTCCTGTTTTCTCAGTGCATATTTTTATATGTGGGGGTTAACTACAGCTAAATGGTCAGATTAAATTATATTTCAGTCATAGTCTGGCTTAATTTTCACTTGAACTAACTTCAAACTAAATGTTGCATCCCCATTCATCTTTATTCATTCAACTCTATCCCATGGATGCTTGCCATTTAAACACCTGGTAGTTTTCCCCTTTGGCAGATTGTTGGACTCCTCCTAGCTTTCTAGTGCTTTGGTAAAATTAAGGACATTATTTTTCTCAAAGGTGAGGAGGGTTGGGGGGGATTTAATACAACTTATTTCCTTGCCAAAGATATGTTATGAGTTTAAAGGTAAATTTCATAACTACAGCCCTCCCTCCAGGGTTCCACACTTGTTATGAATGTAAAATTTCAGAGTGAATTTGTGAGGACTTTCAAGGTGGAAGCAGGATGAACTCATGCCAAAAGTCACCAATAAAGCAGTATTTCCAACCTCTGTATAACTCTTAAGTTCAGAAGATGCAAAACTACAATCCATGCACACACCAAAACTACATCTTACCTTCATTGTGAATTCCTTTGGTACCTATCTTAACAACAAAGTTGTAATCATATTTAAAGTTCTCTTCTAATTATATTTAATACTCACCATTGATGATAGTATATTGTTATATCTTTGCCCTTTTAAAATGTTCATTTCATTATTCCTATCCTATACCTTTTCACAATGTTTTTGTATCAAGTTATTATTTTTACAAAAATAATCCTACTAGTCATTAACTGTTAAACTGAGAACACTAACAGAAAGAACCTATACACCTTTCTGTTTTGCCTGCGATTAACATAGCCACCAATGAAACAGAAGAGAGAGTCTTTTAGCGATAGTCTTCACTTCAGTATAGATGATTCTTTTTTTTGGTCTGGGTAAAAAAGTACATCAAAAAAATACAAGAGAAAATTACAGCAGTTTGGTTGTTGTTATTGTTGTTTTTCAAATAGCTCATGAAACCACAGCATGATATGTTCAGCATGGAAAGAATTGTTAATGATGCAAACATTTTCACAGCCACATCCACTTATGGATCAAAACAACTGTCAGTAGAGTTCTCTTTGCAAATATGACACACACGCGCCAGTTAAGACACTGTGTTCATATAAATAATAAATAATTATGAAATTACCCTACTTAATTAAATATGCACTTGATATATTCAAGGTGATATGATGAGCTTTTATCTAATAGTAAAGTGACTTAACCTAAAACAAATATATCGGATGTCTCTGAACAAAACATAGTAATTAAAATAGTTTCCACAGTTCATAGATATCAAGTTGACAAAGAAAAGTAAGACTCTATAGTTTAGTGTGTGTGTGTTTATATGGAAAGAGATTATTTTTATATATAGGTTATTTATATTATATAATCTATGTCAATTTCATATAAAGAAAAATACATTTAGCAAAATATTGTCAAAATATTTGAATTAATATCCCTCTTAGCTGATTTCTAAGAACTTTTTAAAACCATACAAAAAACATACTCTTGTATACTCTTGTTTTCATTAGACTGAGAATATAGTGTTTAACAATATTAAAAATCTGTGTTACAGGTTTTTCACATAAATTTTTTTTTTCATTTTTATTGTGGTCAAAGTGAATTACAAATCTTTCACAGTAATGCTTAAGGTACATAGTGACAATGAATGAAGGGTATTCCCACCACCAGTGTTGTCCTCTCTCTACCCCTGTTCCTGGCATTCATCCCTTATTTCCCCTCTTAGGCCCTCAGAATGCTAGTGTTACTAGCATTGCTGTAGATTGGGTATTGATTCTGTTGTCGTTGACTTTGGGTTTGGTGTTCAAGTCTGATCATTTTGTATTTCCACTAAATATTCAGACAACTGTCTGGTCCTGGTACCACCCATGTTCCCCCTCAATATATGTGGCTGAATAAGATTATTCAAGTTATGTGGTTCTTTTGGAGATAAAATAAGAAAAGAAAGAAAAAAATCTGGGAGGAGTCTGTCTAGGTGTTATAAATATCAATTTAGAAGTAGAAAGAGAAAAAAGAAAAAAAGGTAGCAAAACAAAACAAAACATAAAACAACAACAAAACAACATCAAAAACAAGAGAACAACAAAAAAACAAAGTCTACACATAAAAATTTAATGTATAATTTAAATGTGTGTTATAAAGAAACATAAATAATTCAGTGATTTATTTTTTCATGAAATATACTAAGGCCAGAGTGATGCTTCAAAAGGTTACCTGAGCTGTGCTCAGGTAAACCAAGAATACATAAATAAAATGATATATCCTGTTCCACATGATAAACACTGTGCATCCATTAAAATTTTATTCATGATTAACTTTTTTTAATAATGTCAATTTTATTTATTGGGACAAATTTATCTAGCAAATATGCATGCATATAACTAAAATGATAACAAAAGGCTATGATTAAAAAATACTAAGTTAAGGTCAGGAAAAATGCTAGAATAACAATTAGAAGGGTTATAAAGACCAGCTAACAATAAGACAAAATCAAAAGACTTGTCACCCTTTGGTCTGTCCAAATGCCAGGATCACGATTTACAGATGATTGGCTGATAGAACCATGACCGGACTGTATGTATCCTGGGACCAATAAAAAAGCCCTAGTCTAGGGTTTGAGCTACGACCTGCACAATAACCATGATCTCTAGTTCCAGAGGTCTGTCTGAGACAATTGCAACTGAATGGGTCTTCTGGAAACAACGAAAGACGCTATCCCAGGCCCAGTCCTAGGATCAGCGCAAAGGCCAAGACCACCAACCACAGAAAATGGATTAAAATGACACTGAGGGAATAGAACTTCTAGAACCACAAAGAAAGACTTCATCATAAGTTCCACTCTCTGACCTGTGCAGATACCGAGATCTCTAGATACAGAGGTCTGATTTTATCACCCAGGATGGAGCAGAAGTCTTCCATACACCACAAAAACACCAAGGGGAGAGTAAAAGAACCTGAAAGGAGTCTATAGTTAATCCCATTATAATATACTTCAAGGGTGGAGAAACCCTGTTTTTTTTAGGCCAAGGAAATTCCTTTTCGAATGACCCCAATATTTACTGTGCCTGTGCAGGAGAAAAAAAAAAAAAGGCAAAAAGCACAATTTTTTTTATTTATTTATCTAGTTTTTACCAATTTATTTGTTTTGGTGTGGTTATTGCAGTTGTCTCCGTTCATATTTAGTATTTTTTTCTTCTTTTCTTTTCTCCCTTTATGTGCTCTGCCATGTTTTTTTATCTCAAGACCATGGCCTTTATGTGGTGCTTATCTTTATTGTTGGAGTATTCACTGGATGTTTCATTAGACACTTCTTTTTGTACTGTTGTGGTGTTCCACCTCCTTTTTCCCCTTTGTCTCTCAAAACTAGGATGAGAGCTTCCAGAAGGACTCCTCCCATTTTCGGCATATTTGATTTTTTCCCCAGTTTATTACTTTTCTTCAAACAAAACCACATAACTTGAACTATCTAGTCCTGCCTCGCAACTAGAGCAGGAAATAAGGGAAGTACCAAGACCAAAGAGGTGTAGGATCACTAAGGCGAGGCACAGAGGGGACCACTTATTCTGGCAGCCCCTGGAGTAAGGGAGGAGGATATGGGAGGTAGGACAGGAACGGAGGTGGAGGGAGGACAATTAGGTGATGGGAATTCCCCTGATTTTATGTTAATATGTACCTAAAATATTATTGTCAATGATATGTAGGCCACTATGATTAAAATAAAAATTATATTAAAAAAAAAGGATTATAAAGATAGTAAAGTGCTTGCCTTGTATTTAGCCAATCCTGCTTTCACTTGACACCCCAGATAGTCTCCCAGCCCATCAAGATTGATCCCTGGGGCCGGGGCGTCTGCCTTGCGATAGCTAGCCTAGGACGGACCACAGTTTGATCCCCTAGCGTCCCATATGGTCCCCCAAGCCAGGAGCGATTTCTGAGCGCATAGCCAGGAGTAACTCCTGAGCGTCACCGGGTGTGGCCCAAACACCAAAATAACAAACAAAAAAAATTGATCCCTATTTGTAAAGCCAGGAATAAGTACTGAGCACTACCAGGTATGACACAATATAGATAAATAAGATAAAAAAGATAAACAATGAAACGCACATTAGGAATTTCCCTTACATGCCAGCATCTTGTGGGAATCATGGATATAACCATTGCCATAATGTGCTTAACATATCAGAGACACATAAGTATCAAGTTCAAATGCTTCTGTGAACATTTTATTTTATTTTTATATTTAAACAGCCCTAGAGTTATGTTGTACAATAATAATTTGGGGTGTTTTGTATCTTGCTACCCATGTTTGACCATTTTATAAAGATATTTAAAATGCAAATTCAGTGGCCAGAACTATAGCACAGCAGGTAGGGCGGTTGCCTTGCTTGCAGCCAACTAGAGTTCAATCTCTAGCATCTAATATGGCTTCACAAGTCTTCCAGGAGTAATTTCTGAGTGCAGAGCCAGAAGTCACCCCCTAGTGCCACAGGAAGTGTCCCCAAACCAAAAAAAAAAAAAAAAAAAAGGCAACCTCAGTTGCTGAAAAGATAGAACAACTGGCACTGTGCTCACTCCTAAGTACCCATTTGATCCTGAGTACCTCCAAGATTAACCCTCTTTGTAGGGTCAGGAGTTAGCACCCCAAGTGTAACTCAAAAGCCAAAATAAATAAACTGAATAAATAATAAATATATACCAAAGAACAAATATAAAATATATTCATTATAAAGATATTAAATTTATGTATTATTAATATGAAGTATAATTTAAAATCATAAACAGTGAAATATGACAGAAATACATGTGTTTGTGGGTACACCAAATATTTAAGTTTTTATATACTTATATTCAGTTTATATTTAATTTAATTTTAACATACTAAATTATGGGAGACCAAGGAACTGTGATTATTATTTAAATAATGGTTTTGTTTGGTATTACATACTTTAAAGAAGTGTGAAATTATCTTTCCCAAAACCATGAAGTTATTTATAACAATATTATCTCAATTAAATTTTACCTGATATTTTACGTTATATTATTTAGGAACTTCTATTACAGTGATAAAATTTTATTCAAATAAAGTGTTTTTAAAACAAGTTTAAAAATTCTCCATTCAATTTTTAACATTGTGCATAGAATTGAGCAGAAAAATGTGTTTTCCACTAACTGAGGAAAAAAAAAACAATATTGAGGGGGTTTCTCCTTTTTTATTTTTAGGAAGAGAGTCTATTAATGGTGAATGCATTTTTTTCATGTTAATCTCTTTTTTTTGCCTTTAATTATTTGAAGGTTGATACTGAACTGAAGATAAGAAAAATAAAAAGTCACCATAAATAACACAATTAGAATAAACTGAATTTATTAGAGTTCAGCTTATCTATTCCATGCCTGTAAACTGAGATGTAAGTGAAAACAAAAAAATTTTTTAAATGCACCAAAAGGTATACTTAGGTACTCTAAAAGATATAATTAAGTTCAATAAGTAAAGAAAAAATTGAATTCAAATTTGCTGTCACCCTTGAAAGCAAAGCACTCTATAAACTGAAACAAAACTGATTCACTCTTAGTCCCATCATTAGATCCATTTGTACTTGTATAGAATTTCCTCAATTTTACTTCCTTGATTCAGTAAAACATTATGAAAGTATCTGTATTTTGTTTCTCTCTCCTGATAAAAGTATGCAACTTTCAATAAAAGATTGTTATGGTCCAGGTCCTGAGATAGACTATAATGACAGATTTAAAAGGCTGGACTTTGTTAGTGAGAACCATGAGAAAGAAAATACAGAGCCATGAGAAAGAAAATGCAAATGTGCGGGCTAATGCTGAAATAAATTTTAGAACACAATCCAAGCGAAATCTTGAAGAGAAATACTAAAAGTGAGATACTGAAGAAAGACACTAAAATGTTCTAGACCCAACTACAAACATGATTGTAATTATGTTGTTTAAATAAAGATAATATTTAAAAAAACAAATGTTCTAGACTGTTAGCAAACTAAGAAATATTTAGTAAATATTTAGTGAAAGTGGAAAGAAAGTTGGAGTACCAGGTAGAATCAGTTGGTCACTTTAAATTTATCCATTGAAAGTTAGCAATTAAAATAAAATAAAAAGGTAGTGGGGTAAAGTGGTGGCAACAGATAAAAGGACTCCCACCCCCACCCCCCAGCCAGACAGACTACAGGATCAGGTAGCTGGTGGCAATGCCAGGCAGAAGGCAGGATATTGTTAAGCTCATTGCCATAGACAGAATCAGGCAAAGATCTTAGATGCCCAGACAGACAATAGGCTGGACACAGGAAAACTGGGACAAGACAACAAAGAGCTATTGGGGTACAGTCTGAGAATGTATACTAGATAGAGGGTTGATGACAAGAGGAGGACAAGAAAGTCATACACGGACCCAGACAAGGCTAATGACATAGATTCCTCTGAGGAAACTAGAGGATTTTCTTTGAACTGTTCAATAAACTCTAATTTCTTATCTTTAGAATTTTGTATGCAAATATTTCATACAATTCTCAAGAATGTACTACCTCAGGAAAACCCACTTTCCTGTTACCAAAGTCATTAGTGATCTTAACCTCAACAGTGGGAACAAGATTGCCTTAGATCTCTTTCATGCTATGTCACTACCAGCTTGGAGCCATACTTTGGAAACCAGGCTCTAGAGTTCAATGTGGCAAAGGTATTTTATTCAAGGCACCAAACAGCTGTATACTTTCTCTAACACCTATCTCTGTGGAATCCTGAAACTCATCTTCTCATAACTACCACGACTATAGCTGGTTATAAAACTTTTTTCCATTTCATTCTTTCAAGTTACATTTTTGGTCATTTTTTGCGAGAATGAATGAAGAACAGAAGAGAAAAAAAAATTTAGCATGGCACAGCAGAGGAAATAATATTACATAATATATTATGATAATTCATTCTACTACTCTATCTTTTTGCATTGTGAAAGAATGAGAATCCCTCTAAAATTATGGAGAAGCATTTGAAGATTGATAGGATGTTCAGTTCATTGTGAAGATTGTGGTTTCTATACTTTGATCCACTAAAATAGCAGTTACTTTTCAAGAAGAAGAAAATAAAAGGGTAAGGTCAATGCAGATTGGACTGGCTATTACTAGTCATATATGGATATGATTTTTCCATTCAGAATAAGAAATACCATTTTGAAATCTGGCTGCACTCTTCCAAGACAGTATATATTTTAAATAAGTGATTGTTTGGAGATTTATTGTTCCTTTTAATAGGAGAAGACCTAATAGTCATTGCAAATGTGTAATTCTAAAACACAGAAAAATCTATTAAACACTGTTCTAAAAATGCTTAATACTGATGAATAATGCAGAACCCTAAAAAGGCATATTTTTATTTTTCTTCATAATATTTGTCTTCACTGTTTTAAAGTAACAGTGACATGAAGCTTCCAAGGCATGAGAAATTGATCTTCAGTACTTTAATGTAATTAGTTCTTAATTCCCTCTCTTGTTTCTCTGGATCTGCTTAAGTTTTGAAACCAATTCAAAGCAATGTTTTAATTATTACAACATGTAACTTAATGGGAGTTCTTTAGCATCCCAATGCAAACACCTAACAAATCTCTTTTACTCCCTCCTTCTGATGTCTGTATTTAATTTTCAACTTTCCACAAAGCAGGCATACATTTGTCACAGAGCAACGGAGTAAGTTAATCACTGTTACACTTTAACACACATTTTGGAATTTCCATATCATGTGTTTGGAAAAAAAAAAAACATTGTGTCTCCTACACAGATATCAGAGCTACCCATCAGTAGCTATCTTATGAGACTACTTGATCTATATTATCACCATTTTTTTCTGCTTTTATTCCACAGGGTATTTCTGTTCCTTTGTTTGGTTATTAGGGAATTCAACATTTAAAGAATCAGATCTTATGATTTGTTCAGAGGGATCAGCTGTCACTTTGGTCCTAGAAATCATCATTTCCTCATATAATTAAAGGAATCACAACAATATACTAAGTAGGAAAGTGGTAACAAATAATGTTTCTCCAATTGAACATGTACACTGATATACTAACACAGAAAGCTTTTGTTCCTTTTTCACTCAATAATTTGTAGGCTAAAATAGGTTTGCATTCATTCAAAAATGTTTTTCTTAGAAATTAAAACTATTATACACAGGACCAGTATAATAGACAGCAGTAATGCTTTGCACACCGCAGATGCAGGACTCACCTGTGTTATACTCCAGGAATTCCATATGGTTTCTTGAGCCTGGTAGGTGTAATTTCTGAGTGTAGAGTTTAGGAGTAACCCTTGAGGGCCTCTGGGTGTGGCCCCAAAGTCAAAATAAACAAAAATGCAAAAAATAATAAAACAATTATACCAAAAAATCACAGGAGTGTTATTGCTATTAATTTTTAGTAAAGTTTATAACCATCATTTGATAACTAATTTTTATTTTGCTTTAATAAAAGTATGTTTTATTGCCAAACTAAAAGGTTTGTTTTTGTGGTATGGGGACTATTTTGATGCACACTTGAAGGTGCACAGGCCATATTCCTGTATCTGTACTCAGTAATTACTCTTAGTGGCATTTGGGAAACCATGTGAATATCAGAAATAGAACCTGGGGTTAGCAGTATGCAAGATAAATGCCTACCTCACTGTACTATCTCTCTGGCCCCTACAATAAGGGTCTCTAAGAAAATTGAGTTACTTTTATTTTACTAGAACTTTTGTTTCTAGTTAAATCCATTTTATCTTGACATTAATCAGTGTTTTCTACATATCAGTTACAAAAATATAAATTTATATATACATACATACATACATACATACATACATACATACATACATACATATATACATATATTTGGTTTTTGGGCCAAACCCAGTTGAAACTCAAGGATTACTCCTGGCTTTGTGCTCAGAAATCGCTTCTGGCTTGGGGGACCATGTGGAATGCTGGGGATAAAACCAGGTTCCGACCTAGGTCAGCCACGTGCAAGACAAAATGCCATACCACTGCACTACCACTCTGGCTCTTTGATTTATATTTTAATGACAAATTTGGGACAATAGATATATTGAGAAATATTGAAATTGTAAAAATTATAGTTGAAGAAATAACTAAATCATTCATAATTGTGTTTAAACTAAAACAGTAGAGACAGCTTTGAAATTAGTTTTTACATTGATATACTGTGATGGTCATTTCCTTTGATTTTCTACCCAATCGCAAGATTTCTAAGTTACTCCAGACTTACCTCATTGTCTTGACATTGGTCTTGTCCATTATTCTTTATACCAAGATTACATCACAGCTCTTAAAGAGATTAAACGAAACTATATTTCAAAATAATGTCTGCCATCTATTGATGGAGTGATGAGGCATATCTTAGAGTGATTAAATTGGTTACTTTGGAAGATTTTACATATCAAATTTAGGCAAAAATAGAGAAAACATGAAAATTCTAAGAGCTACTTGACAGTCAAACTCCTAAGAAAAAGGGAGAAATGTATTTGCAATGAACCTCCAGTTAACCAGATGTCATATAAACTTAATTATCACAAAAATTTCTGAAGGGAGATTTCATAAATAAGATAAATAAGGCCATGAGGTTGGAGAGGGATCACAGCATATGACATTTTTCTGCAACAATTGACATAGATTTTATTCCCAATGTCACATATGATCTCCCAATTACCTCTAGGGTTAATTCTCATGGAGGAGTACAGAAACACAGAGACAGAGATACAAGAGAAAACCCTGAACATTCTCAAATATGGCCCAAAATGAACAAAAAGTTAATTAACTAAGAAAAATAAAAAAAGTTAGGCTGTGTTTGGCTAACTTTTTTTGCAGAAAGTGATAAACTGATGGTGTTAAATTCAGAAAGTCTATATTTTCAATGTATTCATTTTCTGCACACAGACACAAAATTGACCCCTAGACATCATTTGGTGACTCAAATGTTGCATTATAGGGGTCAGAGCAATAGCACAGTGGGTAGGGTGTCTGCCTTGCATTCAGCCTACCTGGGTCCAGTCCCAGCCATTCCATATGGTCCCCTGAGACACATCAGGAGTGGTCCTTGAGCATAAGTGTCAGGAATAAAATCTGAATACTGCTAGGCATGGCACACACACACACACACACACACACACACAATTGCATTATAGAACTGATAGTTATAATTTATAATTTTTCTACAATTTCTTAATGAGCAGAATGTATAAACTCACAAACTCAACTTTAATATACCAGAAAATTACGAAATATAAATATAAAATATATCATCATATAATACAATAAGCAAAATAGTATGTCAAAATTATTTCAAATTATAAACTTTTATCATTAGATAAAATAAAATTCAGGGGCCGGAGTGGTGGCTTTTGCCTTGTACATGTAACCTAGGACAGACCACAGTTCGATTCTTCCAGCATTCTATATGGTCCCCCATGCCAGGAGCTATTTCTGAATGCATAGCCATGAGTAACCCCTGAGCATCACTGGATGTGGTCAAAAAAAAAGGAAAAATAAATAAATTAATTAATTAATTAAATTAAAATTAAAATTTTGAAATTGACTGACAAATTGATACCATACATTATTTTAAAGGCCTATTCTACACTTTTCTCTATTCAATAGGAAGAATATACCATGACATTAAGAACATATAAGGAGACACTATCATCATAATTTACTTGCTCATTTAGCAACTTCTAGTATCTAGAAATATCTTCCTAAGTTCCTTAACTTAAATTTTCTTCATATAGTTATGTTTTGAATTAAATTAACTCAAATGCTTTGAAACAAATTAAATGAAATACTGTTATTTGAATCTAATATATATTCAATATATATGTATATATATATATATATATATATATTTCCAAGAACCCAAGGAGAAATTAATCCCCCATGGAGTAAATAAAGTAATCTATTTTTTACACCATATACAACAATACTGAGGGTCTTATATGTTAAGAAAATTTTTAGAATCATTGGGAACTTATTGGAAAATCGGACTATGTTGTTTACAACATGTGGCATAACAAGGAAAAAGAACTTTGATGCCCAGAGAAAGCTCCCATATAGTGGTGCAAAGAATATAAGATATTAACAAACATTTAAATATGCTATGTATCATATGACAAATTTAGGGGGAAGTCAATGGAAATTAGCATTGGGACCCAATGATAAAAAACTGCCACAATACCATTGTGGTCAGAGAAGATATATCATGAAATTCAAAAATTCTAAAATGTATTCAATAAAACAACAGACCAGATAGCTTCCAGATACCACAGTGCATATTGTGAAAGATTTAGTTTGCTTTCTATGCTTTTATTCTTTCTGCTCAGAAGTTTCCTTGTGGAATTTATGACACACAATTTTTTTCTCTTCCAACTTGCTTAGAAATTCTATAATTCTCAGATTCTTGCTCCCAGAATATATACCTTGAAGGATATTCTTAAAACTTTCTCTTATTTTCCAAAATTATTTTAAATTATTTCTTTAAATCAACTCATAATTTAAATAGTATCTATAGAACTCATTATTCCTATAAAGATCATTGAGTAACTTCAGGATTTTGAAGAGCTTTTTTTTTTCTTTTTTGTTTTTGGGTTACAATAGCACTGAGGGGTTACCCCTGGCTCTATGCTCAGAAATTGCTCCTGGCAGGCCCTGGGAACCATATGAGATGCCAGGATTTGAACCACTATCCTTGTGCATGAAAGGGAAACACCTTACCTCCATGCTATCTCTCAGGCCTTGATGAGCTTTTTTTACATGTCCAAAAATGTTTCACAGAAGAATAATTATATAAGCTTTGTTGAGTTCAATGTAATTTCATTAACTGATTGTTTAATTAATAATTAATTGTTTGATTTGTTTACTTCTAGAGATCTTTTACTTTTTAAATAAATTTATATATACTTTAAAGCTTTTAGATTTACAATATTTACAAATTTATATATAATGTCTAATCTCAGGGTATTCTTAGATAATACAGAAAAAAATGTGACTTATTTATATTAAGTTAAATATTCAGTTGCTTACTTTGGGTAATTTTAGTCCAAAATACAATTTTAACACATTTTTATGCTTAACTTCCTTCACTTTTTACATTATTCTAGATGTTTTATAATTAAACTTGTTCCTTCATTTGAAATATGGATACTGTTAAAGATGCTGTAAGAATTTAGAAAATACTTCTCTACAGAATTTGGAAGGCAACCATTTCTAGAATGCTATATTTTATTCTTGTTTTCGAACTGAAAAGTAATGTGATGCAGAAAGCAAAAAATATTTCTCTTTATCAGACTGCTAATCACTGATAATCAAGATATCACTGTATTTCCTGTATTGAAATAACCCTTATGTAAAACACTAATCATACATGTGCATAATATAAATATATGTGCAAAAATATAAATTAACTATTGTGCTCATCAAATATAAATAACACATAGTTTATATTACTTCATACACATTAGCACACATACATTTAGAGAAATGTGAATTTTTAAGTAAACATATTAATAGCTACATGATGTTATTTTTGTACTATTTAATAAAAAATGCAAAGCCATCTGTGGTGTGCAAATGGATTCCAACACAATAAATCAAACTAATATATGTGAACACCTTTAACCTTTCTTATCAGTAAAATTAAAATTTGCTTTTTCACAATGCCCACCAGGGGGTGCTGGCATATTGACACTGGACTTGGAAAACATGGTCCTTACCAGTCAAATCAAACAGTAACAGCATGTCGTTTCACAAGATACTTATTTTTCTGTGAACATCTATAGAAAAAAAAATCATTTAAATGTACTTGTTCTTAATTTTCATTAAAAAAAAACCTGTGGAATTACAAGATCATTGATATTTTGCATTTAAATGCTTCTCTTTGTTTAGGGAGACAGGGGTCATCCTTGGCACCTCTCAGAGGTTACTCCTGGTTCTGTGCTCAGAAACTACTTCCAGCAGGCATAACATATGTTATGCTGATGATCCAAACCAGGTGGGTCGCATGCAAGGCAAACGCCTTACCCACTGTATTACTCTGGCCTTTAATTTTTTAAAGCTGAAGTACTTGAACTCCACGGATATCCAAAGCTCTTGATAGTATGAGTCAATGTAAAACATTGACAAGGTTCATAATTCTTAAGTATTTTTAAGTTTTATATAAAGTTTCACAAAAATAATTTCTAGTGTTAAATTATTCATATAAAATATAACTATAAGATTTATAGAAAGTGTACAGGATTAAGGTTAACGGGAAGCCTTGCATGTTGCTTACACTTATTCAATCCCTGTCAGTAAGCACTGCCAGCAGTGATCCCCAAGGAGAGAGTTAGGAGAAAACCAGAGCATACTGACTATACCTCAAATAAATATTGAATAGCCATATGCTCATATATGTGTATATACAAAAAGTAAAGGAATCCAACATTTTTCATTAGTTTAGAAAGTCAAATTTAGAAGTTATTAATAAAAATTCTAAAAAGACAATTCTATTCAATGATATCAACGAATAATAACTAAGATTTGAGTGAATCATTTCCATATTTTAAAATATTGGTCAGAATTTTGTGGAGAACATTTCAATATATAAATCGGACACAAATTTAAGATCCTCAATCGAAACAATCATTTTCCTCTCTAGCAATAATTTATTTTTCTCATGGAATTCAAATCATACAACCATAAGTAAAATTTATATTCTTCAATTTGTAGGGGAAAGCTCCTTGGCTACAACATACCTTATTCAATCATTTTCAAGTTTGGTTCATTGGATCTGGTGAGCCAAGTACATACTTTAATTAAACTGCGACCTTCATTCTACTAAAGTAAATCATCCAAAATATAGGAGAAGCAGTGTTTTTTTTTTTTTTACTAGGTACTTGAGTATTTGTGCTTTCATTGTTAAGAGTTCTCTTTTATTGAAATGTGTGATTCATTAAACTCATAGGATAATGATCAGTCAGGTAAAATCATTAAGTTTAATGAGAAGTTTATAAGAAGATACTAACGTGTTCCATGATATCAACTGCAAATTATTTTTCTGAAATTTTATAGAATTGAATTATATTCAATTTTAACTTTGGATTTATCTTCCATAAATTATTTCAACAATTCTCAAGTTCTATTCTTTGCCCAGCCCATTCTACTACTTTAGATCTGAAAGTGCATTAACCTTTTTATCATTAATTTTATTACCTTAATTTATTCACAATTGTCTCTTTCAAGTTTAAAGGAATTTTCCACATACTAATAATCAAGCATCTAATGAGGACATTTGTATTCACTCAATTCAGGTTCTGAAAATCTCAGTCTTTAATCATACCTTAATCTTCATTTTTCTAGATGAGTCATGAAATATTCATCTCTATTATCATATGCAAATTTCATGATTCTATTGATGTGACAACCAATCAACAAATATTTATCAGGTGCTTGCTTTGTCAGTATCACGGCAGGAGTTTGGAATCATGGAGGAAATGATTCTGCTTCTTAGCTTTCCCCTCTACTGGTCTCAAACATATAAATCCAACCAACCAACCAACCACTGAGACAGTCATAAACAAGGCAGCTAGTAGATTGTATAATATTCCCTTACAACAAAGTGATATTTAGACTCAAACTTGTCTCATGTCAAGATGAGTTCTAACTCTTCCCTAGTTTTAGCTAAAATGCCAAATGCATTGAAAAGAATCCATTATACTTATAAATACATATTTTTGCATAATTTCTCAAATTTCTCAGTTTTATTTTTATGACTTTCTCTTGTTTGGTCTCTTTGTTTGATAAATCAGCTGCTTTCTCTAAATATCAGGAAATCCAAAATATTGAGATCATATATATTGCTTTTATCATCTGTCCATTCATCCATGAATCAACACAGAAAGTTATCACAAAGAGAAGTTCTCAATTACCTGAAAACTAAAATCTATATTGCCTAAAGACTACAAACTACATATGTTTCCAGTTCAGTGGAACCTTCATTTCCTCTTCTCTCCTCTGATTCTAAACTTAAAATTGGGGTTGGTGATTAATTTAGAACCACATTCACATTTTTCAAATGTTTGCATGTCTAATTGAATTTTAATAAATTGCATTAATTCTATAGTGTCATTAAATGTAATAAGTCATTTCTATCAAGGTAATGAGTCTCTCAATCACCTTAAAACTTTCCTTTTGATTCTTCTTGTACAGGTACTATAACCAAATAAAAAGAACTAGTGTATATCATATTATTAAACATCATTGCATGTCAGTGATGTAAAGTATGATATGAATAATATGAATAATACAATATGAAGTTGAAAGTATATTAATAATTGATAAATAAATTAAGAGAATGAAAAAAATGGTTATTTTTATCTAATTGGAAATAGTTGCATTACTAGCTTTACTAGATATTTTCCTGCAGTGTTTTCTCTGTATATTTAATTTGACTAGCGTCATGAATGAATACCCTATGTTTTTTCCAGGTATTGATTTAAAAAAATGAAATATGTTCTAAATTTGTATTACTTTGAATATTTATGAGTTGTAATCTTTTCTTAGGTACTTGATCTTTTATCTTGTCAAATAGTTCTGGACTTTATATTTTGATAGCCAAAATAAAATAATTTTATTAAAATATATATCAGATTATCCTTTTGAAAATTCCAAAGTACTATGTAAATCACTTTTTCTTTTTCTGTGATGACTACAAGCACACTTATATGTATCCCAAGGCAAAATAATAGAATTAAATTCTTGATATATCTATAATAAATAGACCACATGCACATAGAAATGAATCTACATGTAATATAAAGGCTACATACTCATATAAGATAATCTGCATGTAAGTAAAAATTATTTTTAAGCAAATCATAGAAATCTAAAGAAACATAGACATGTTTTGCTTTGATTGAGAGCCACATTCAATGATGCTTATAAGATACTATGTTGTTTTGTAGCTGGGGTCACACCTGAAAGTTCTTGGATAACTGTATGAGCTCCCCTATATTTAACATGATCTTGAGACCTAAGAACTATCATGGTTGTCCATCTAAATTTTTTTTGTTCTTGGTTTTTGGGTCACTTCTGGCAGTGCTCAGGAGTTACTCCTGGCTCTACGCTCAGAAATCGCTCCTGACAGGCATGGGGACCATATGGGATACCAGGATTCAAACCACCATCCATCCTGGATCCGCTGTGTTCAAGGCAAACGCCCTACCATTGTGCATCTCTCCGGCCCCATGTCCATATAAATGTTTCACACATCGGAAGCATATAATCTCTTCAATGTTGCTAAATTTTCATTTTTTGTGGTTCATCCTCAAATATCCATATTGGCAAGAATATATCTCATTTACAACTTCAAATATCTTTTGTTTTGGAGTGGAAGCTATAACATAGCAGGTAGGGAATTTGCCTTGCACTATGGCTGCCCCAGGTTCATTCAATCGTCAGCATCTCATATGGTCCCTCAAGCCTGCCAGGAGAAGTTTCTGAGTGTGTGGCTCCACAAAAAATAAACAAAAACCTTTTTATTTTGCTTTTGGCCATACCAGTGGTGCTCAGGGGTTACTCTGGCTCAATAATTGTGAATTACTCTTGCTGGTGCTCAGGAGGCCATGATGGAGATCAAACCAAGGTCAGCTGAGTGCAAGACAAATGCTCTGCCCACTGTAATATCACTAAGACCCCAGAAATTCAAAGTTTTAGAAACTAAAATATTGCATCTGATTTTAAAAAAAAGCTACAAGACCCATCCCATCCCCCAAGGCCCAGGTTACCAGATCAGGCCATAAAGCCCCTCTGGCGTGGAGGAGTCTAGAACCTTAAAGACTATCCTAGGCCCTGTCCTAGGACCTGCGCAAATACCAAGATTGCTTGCTATAATGGCCTTATTTTCTCCACAACAGAGAAGAAAGGTTCCTGACACCACAAAAACAAAAAACAACAACAAACAAACAAACAAACAAAACCCTGGGATATGGCAATGAGAAGGTATGGAGACAGTGGTTGTTCCCATGACAATATGCTTCAAGAATGGAGAAACCCTGAATCTCTTAAGCCACGGGAATTTCCTTCCTTCCCCAACACTTGCTATGCTTATACAAAAAAAAAAAAAAAAAAAAAAAAAAAGGTGGGGTAACACAAACTCTGTCACTGCAGCACCTTTTCTGGTGTTGTTTTGTCTTATTTTCTTTTTTTTTTTTTTTTGATATTATCTTCCTTCTCCTTTTTCTTCCACTTTTTTCTTTCTTTTCCACTTTTGTGGATATTATTAGGTGATTTTTTTTTTAGTAGTTGATTCCAAATTCTTTCTCCTCTTTTCCTTAACCTTTTAACCTCCAACAGAATAGCATAATTTGAATCATTCAGCCTCATAAATTGAGGGGGGGAAAATGATACCAGGACCAGTCATATGAACATGTAGTATAAATTAAAAAAATGAGCAGAGTGGAACACCAAACAGAATAGATACCCAACCTATAACAAGATGTAAGGCAGCGAGCATTTGCAGTAGGATTCTGGGGGGTAAAGGAGTGAGATGTGGGAGACATGCTGGGAACAAGAGTGGAGGGAGGACAACATTGGTGGTGGGAATGCCCTTCATTCATTGTCACTATGTATCGTAAATAATTCTATGTAAATGAACTTCAGTCACAATAAAAAAAAAGAAAAAAATTAAATAAAGAGGATTTAAAAAAAAGCTACAACATTCTGGGAAAAGTATATAAAAGTACGGCTTCCAAAAATAATAAAGAAATAAGAAGAAAAAAATAAAAGTTTTCTATTTTATCATATGCAGAGCTAAAATCTATATACATGTATGTCTATATGTTGAATTCTGGGTAGTAAACAATGAGATGAAATTAAGATGTTGTGAGAATGTATTTCATTTCAAAGTTAGTATTATAGAAGGTAATGTTGTTTTTTTTTTTACTATGATCTTGTATTGTCTTTGTCAGCACTTGGCTAATAATCTAATATTTAGCTATTTATAAAATCAGCAAACAGGATTTGTCAGAGATAAGTACCATCTGTTCTTATTAAAGGCTAAAACAGACACACAAAAACCCATCACATCTTAATAATTACTTTATTTTTCTCTGTTTTACTCTTAACTACTTTAGTTTAGGTGATAGAATATGCAATATCAATTGTAGTAAAATTTAAACTCAATTATTTAATGATCAACTCCTGTTCACTTTTGTGTGACATAAAAATAATATATTCACATATGTATATGCATACTAATATATGTATATATAGCTAATTGTTAGAAATTTTAAATGTTTATCCATCCTTAGAAAATTTATACAATTACAAAATTTTTATTCATGTTCTAAAATAACTAAACCCTAAAACACAGACAGCAATTCAGAAAGAAATAAATTAAAAAAAAAAATCAAATTCTAAATGTAGAGGGAGAAATTATGTAAGTTTTACTTATTAAAATGATTAAAATTAAGAACTAATTTATGTTTTTAACCACAGAGAATAGTTAATGCAATAAACAAAAATGAGCCATAAAACAATAATTTATACATAGCATGTTCACTTGATCTAGCATTTAATAAACTTCAATGGAATAAAAATCAAAAGTACAATTTTATTACTAGTAATATTATTATTATACTTAGTGCAAGTACTAGAGTTCATTGATTTTTTATTTATTTTTTAGTTTGGGTAAAGTAATTGCCATGGCCTCTGGAAGTGAAATATGTACATGTTTAAATGGCCTTTAAAAATAAGATAATATGTCAAAAATTAATTTAGTAACTAATGAAAATCTAAAACACTGAAAGTTGAGAATATTGTTACAGTATGCCACTTTTATACATTTAAATTTTGATGAACTTTTTCACAGTTTATACTTAACTTGCATTATTCCAACGCACATTTTTAACAGTTGTTTATATATTCGTCTTTAAATATAACAGTAACATTTAATGATAACTAAAATGAAAGCTTAAGATGTAACAAATTACTGTCTTAATAAGTGAAAAGTAACTTCATTTTTTAAAGTCCATTCATTGCTTTTAGAAGTCTACTATGAAATTTAAATTATGTTTGTATTCATAGTATACCTATGTATAGTATTCATAGTTACCTTATCTAAGGTAAAGTACCTTAAAATTTATAAATGCTCTTATGCAAATAATAACTTCTGATATTTGTTATAACACAATAGAAAGTACTGAAATACAAGTGACATGAAGTCTACAAATTATAACAATTGACAAGCTTTACAGCTTAAACATTGGTAACTTAAGTTACCCTAAGGACACTAAACAAACTTGCATACAAGAAAGTTTTTCCAAAAAGGAAGTGGGAAGAATGCATCTTCATGCTGTACTGGTAAAAAGAGTATCCAGAAAAAAATGCAATATAAATATTTATATATGCCAAATATGCTAAATTTATTAATTTTACCCTATTACTTGTCAATCAATACTTATTAATCAGTATTTGTTCCATTTTAATATGGAGATAATTTCTTATTATTTATAACTGCATGCATTCCATTACATATTATTATCTAAAATAATTTTTTAATTTTATTTTCTGTAATGGACATTTTTTCAAATATTTTTTTCTTACAAACAAATTTGCAAAGTACTTATAAAATCAATTCCCATTAAGATGAATATATCAGTGTGACTAACTCTTAGAAATGGAGTTGTCTATATCAACAGATTATTTTTGCTTTTGAATGTGATAGACTGATAACTTCACGTAAGAAAGTTTTGAACATTAACGTTCCTCATAAATGGACAGGAATGATTATTTGTCCATAATTTATCTAACAATGTCTATTATTCATTTTGTAAAACTTTACTACTCTGATATGAAAACTATTCTCATAGTAATTTAAATTTTCATATATTTTTATTTATGAAGGATTTGACTAAACTTAATTTGGTGAAAATTATTGGTATTTACTGTCCTGTGAACTCTTGATACTTTCTTCTGATTTATCTATTGTTTGATTATTCTTCTAAATTTAAAAATTCTTTTAAATGAGTGATGCCTTCATGTTCAAGATTTTCAATATCTAAATAAACGAGTTTATATTGCACTTAACTTGCAAAAATTTTATCCAGAATTCTGTGGAATCTGTATAAAAATTTAAATTGGTAAAGTTTATTGACCTATTTACATACTGTGTTTTCTAATTTATGCATGCAGAATGCATGTATTTATTTTTAGATAAGTAAAATATCTAAAAAGATGCATATGTGAATAGCTCAAGTAATATAAAATGTTTATCATTATCTATAGTTATTATAGTTTATTCGAATTTGTTTCGTTTGTCACTTCTGTCTCTCTTCACTATCTTAAAAATATAGGTGAGGTAGCATATGTAAACAGTCCCATCGCTACTGAGGAAATTAAAATGGTAATCAAAACTCTTCCCCAAAATAAAAATATAGATGTTATTCTCAATTCAACAAAAATTTTCTTAAATCTTCTCATTATTCATAATAAAGGAAGAATCAGGGCCCGGAGAGATAGTACAGCGGTGTTTGCCTTGCAAGCAGCCGATCCAGGACCAAAAGGTGATTGGTTCGAATCCAGGTATCCCATATGTCCCATATGGTCCCCCGTGCCTGCCTGCCAGGAGCTATTTCTGAGCAGACAGCCAGGAGTAACCCCTGAGCAATGCAGGGTGTAGCCCAAAAACCAAAAAAATATAAAAAATAAATAAAGGAAGAATCATACAAATATGGTATTTATTAGCAGTTATGAAAGAAGACAATTTTTCTTGTCCCCGATTTTAGATGGAAAATCTTTCACCTTAAATGAAATGTAAGCTGAAAAAATTTAATATATATTTGGATTTTGCTAAATGCTTTTTGGCAGTGATGAATTGTATCTTGTGAAAATTCTTGTGAAAATTATTACATTAATTCATTATCACATCTTGAACCAGTCTTGCATACTTAAAATGATCCGACTTAGTTCTAATAAAATCTGTTTGTCATTGATTCAATGTTGCTTATATTTTGTGGAGAAACTGTGTCATTATCTTTAAAACAATTTTACTGCCATTCTCTTATTTGGTTATATTTTCACTTGAATATTTTCTTTCAAGGAAATAAAAATTGAGGTAAACCATTCTTTGAGAATTTATATGAATTTTTCCAGGATTTGGGTTTGTCTCATATTGTTGTTTGACTCATATATCTCAAACTGTAGCTACATACCTCAGAGGTTTTTCGTTCTTTTCATACCCAAGTCACTATCTCTTTCTGCTCCTCTATTACTGTGTAAAGAATACGTGTTCCGCCAAATACATTCAATTCTTTAACTTAAAATGTAACTTTGGAGAAAGGGACTATTAAGTTATCTGTACAAGGTCCTAATTAATAAAATTTTTGTTTTTGTAAGAACAGACATCAAAAACCTAATTCTCTTTTCTTTCATGCCAGAACATACCAAGAAAGTAGCCTTCTAACAGCCAGGAAAAGACTTCTTCCTAAAAACAAAATTGACTAGCCCCAGGATCTTTGGCATTTAAACCTAGAAAACAGAGAAGGAATCAATAACTTTTATTTAAGAAATCAGTTTGTAATGGTTTGTTATAGAACCACAATGGAAAAACCGCCTACATAATTACATAAATATTAAATATATATATGTATAAATGCAAATATATTTCTCAAAGAGTTTGGATGTTTTGAAATTAATTCCAATTATATCCACTAAGCTCCGAGTGAAACAAGTGTGTGTCACATGCAGAGCTAGCAATACAACAGGGATTGGCTACATTCCTGTCAATTAGTTTAGCATCTATATTCTCTCTTCAGACTTTAATCCCAGTCTTTGATTAGAACTTGTCTCAGAACTGCAAACTCTATAAAATATTTCTCTATATGTAGTTTGCCCCATTCTTTCTGTCTTCCATGGTAGATTTGAGAAAAGAGTGGAATGAAAGTGATATTCTAATTTACTAGTTTGCATGATGTAGAATTGTGAAAGGTATTTTACATATTGAATTTATTTCAACCTATTTACCCTTTTTATTGTTTTCTGCTATTACAAATTGAATTTTCCTATATATTACTCACACATTTCAATGATAGGCATTGATGTCTGTTAATATTTTATCCTGCCACTTTATTAAGTAATCTTATAAAATAAAATTTTATGCATGTGGGAAATTTTTACTATCCTTTTTCAGATTTTAGACAGTTTAAATTATTTTATTAAATATAGTGGTTATCAGAGTTTAAAACTAATACTAAACAAGACTATTTACATTATTTGTTCATGACATTATTGACATACCAATTTTTTTTTTTTGCTAAGCATGTCCTTGAGTTTGTTTTTGAACTGCACATACTTCTATCATGTTAATCCAAAAATATGCAGGGGCTGGAGAGGTGGCGCAAGTGGTAGGGTGTTTTTGCCTTGCACATGCTAACCTAGGACAAATCGGTTCAATCTCCTGGCATCCCTGGTCCCTCAAGAAAGGACCAATTTTTTTGTTTGTTTTTTATTTTTTTTGGGGGGGGGCACACCCGTTTGTTGCTCAGGGATTACTCCTGGCTATGTGCTCAGAAATCGCTCCTGGCTTGGGGGGGACCATATGGGACGCAAGAGGATCGAACCGCAGTCCATCCTACACTAGCGCTTGCAAGGCAGACACCTTCCCGGTCCCCAAAAGAAGCGATTTCTGAGTGCATAGTCAAGAGTAACCTTTGAGCATCACCAGGTGTGGCAAAAATAAACAAACAAACAACAAGCAAACTAAAAAAGCTATGCATTTCTGTTAATAAAAATTGGTTATTTTAAAATTAAAATACTTGTATTTTGTTTCTGAATATTTAGTAGTTTAATTAATATTTTTATGCCAGTATTCCTGGCTTAAGCACACTGTGCCATATGTTTTACTCTTAGATCTGTGAGATATTTTTAGCACTTTATGATTTTATTAATAGGAATGTGTGGGAATTATTCTAATTTTACAAGTTGTTTATCAGGTTATCTGCTATACATTGCATAAGCAATTAAACATTTCTATCTATATTCTAGAAAAAATTTAAAATCAGGAGTCACCATTTGTTAAATAACTAATAAAGTTTTCTGTTAAAGGTTAAGCATGGAAGAGCTGTGAACCATCCATTATTTAAATAATTGTGGAAATTTTCTATTAAAATGTAAGACATTGACCTTGATTGTTCCCACTAGGTTTCTTTTCCTGGCACCCTAAATATTCCCCCAAGATCTGCCAGGAGTGATCCTTAAACACAGATCCTCTCCTAAGTCCTTCACATTGCCAAGTATGTCCAAATAAATAATTAAATAAATATGGTAAACCAAACCAAACAAAAAAAAATAAAGTTTGTAGTGGTGTATTTTATTGAGAGTAGCTATACATACCCCATTAAAATAACATCACAGACCAACCATGAAAATGCTTCTACCCAGGGGTGTTTACATTAGCAAACATACAAGTTCCTGATTCTCTACAAATATTCTGTTTATATCAGAAATACAATCATTGTATCACTAACACCAAATCTGGCAATCCCAACCAATCAAGTAATATTGGTCTTCCTTTCCTGGTGCTTTATTTATTATCCCATAAAAATCTACCTACCATCCCAGACACTGTATACTTGTTTTACTGGTCACTGTCTACTTCAATAAATATTAACCTTTTCTTATATCTCCTAAGAGGTTTTCATCAATCATTAAAAATGATCCATCAATCACTTTAATGATTTATGAAAATCACTTATTTATATAGTTGATGTTTTAGATTTTGTTTTCATAGGGGTCAATTTTTATATTATAGTCCTCCTTAAAAGCCTTCTTTTTAGGAGCCAGAGTGATAGCTCAGCAGTAGGGGCGTTTGCCTTGGGCCGCGTCGGTCTGACCCTAGGACGGACCTGGATTCGATCTCCGATGTCCCATATGGTTCTCCAAACCAGAGTGATTTCTGAACACATAGCAGGAATGACCCCTGAGAATAACCGGGTGTGGCTCAAAATGCAAATAAAAAAGCCTTCCTTTTGGCTTTTCATATGTATATAATATATCTTATTCTGTAAGGCAATGGTAATGAAAGTCTGTGCTGAGTCTCCAACGACCTGATGTAGGTTAAACATCTCTTAGAGCAAGCTCTGGTAACTTAGGTGGGGTTAGTCAAGCAGAAAGGATTGAAAAGTTTCTTTCTCTGTCTACCTCACTGCTTCCTGCTTTGTATAGCCATCAGCAATACTAAAGGTGCTTACATGGAGGATCGGCACAAAGTACAGAGAGTAGGCCCAAATGGGTTGAAGTCCTTGCATCCCACATAGTTCCCTGAGCCTACCAGGAGTAATACCAGAACACAACTATGAGTAACCCCAGAATAATAAAAAGATAATTAATAATTATAAATAATAATATAAATAATAATTATAAATAATAATTATAAATAATTATAAATAATAAAAGAAATAATAAAAGAAAGGGAGGGAGGGGGAGGGAGGGAGGGAGGGAGGGAGGGAAGGGGAGGGGAGAGGAAGGAAGGGAAGGGAGGGAGGAAGGAAGGAATACCAGAACATAACTATGAGTAACCCTGGAGTAATATCTGGTATGGTCCAAAAAGGGAGGGAGGGAGGGAGGAGGGAGGGAGGAAGAGGAGGGGAGGGAGGAAGGGAGGGGAGGGAGGAAGGGAGGGAGGAGGAGGAGGAGAGGGTAGGGGAGGGAGGGAGGGAAGGGATGGAGGGAGGAAGAGGAGAGGGAGAGGAAGGAAGGAAGGAAGGAAGGAAGGAGAGGAAGGAAGGAGGAAGGAAGGAAGGAAGGAGAGGAGGGGGAAGGAAGTAAGTTAGGAAGTTAGGAAGGAAGTAAGGAGGGAAGGAAGGTAAGGAAGGAGGGAAGGAAGGAGGGAAGGAAGTAAGTTAGGAAGTTAGGAAGGAAGTAAGGAGGGAAGGAAGGTAAGGAAGGAGGGAAGGAAGTAAGTTAGGAAGTTAGGAAGGAAGTAAGGAGGGAAGGAAGGGTAAGGAAGGAGGGAAGAAGGGAAGGAAAGAAGGAAGTAGGAAGGAGGTAAAGGAGGGAAGGGAAGATAAGGACGAAGGGAAGGAGGGAAGGAAGGAAAGAATGGGGGTGGGAGGATAGGAGGAAGGGAGGAATAAGATGGAAAGAAAGGAGGGAAGAAAGGAAGGAAGGAAGGAAAACATAAAGGGAGGAAGAGAGAAGGAAAGTAAAGTAAACGGGAAGGTGGAAAGGAAGGAGGGAGGGAGCGAAAGAAAGAAGAAAGGAGGGAGAGAGTGCAAGGGAAGGAAGGAAGATGGGAAGGAAGGAAGGAAGGAAGGTGGGAGAGAATGGAGGGAGGGAAGAAAGGAGGGAAGGCAGTAGGAAGGAAGGAGGGAAGGAAGAAAGTAACAAAGGAGGGAAGGAAGGAAGGAGAGTGGGGAGGAGCTAAGGAGGAAAGGAAGGAGGGAAGGAAGGAGGGAGGAAAGGAGAGAAGGAGGGAAGGAAGGAGGAAGGTAAGAAAGGAAGGAGGGAAGGAGGGAAGGAAGGAGGAAAGGAGAGAGGGAAGGGGGAAGGAAGGAGGGAAGGAAGGAAAGAAGGAGAAGGGAAGGGAGGAAGGGAGGGAGGGAGGATCAGAGGGAGGGAGGGAAGGATAGGAGGGAGAAAGAAGCCAAATTTTAAATCCCTTAAAATTTCAATTTTAAGAAAATTAGTGAATACTGTATGTTTATTTCTAAAGTCACCAAAATTTATATTTATAGAGATTTATTGAGATTTAAAAAAATATAGTAGTAGTTTCAGATTTGTACATTTTTCTTTATGGACTGAGTGTTTGCATATGATATCTATATGTACTTCTATAGTATCATTAAAATATGTCTGAAAATTTTTTTCTGATTTATTCAATAATAGGTAAAAGGACATAATCTTTTTTTTTTTTTTCATTTTTGGTCACATCCTTGACACTTAGGCGTTACTCCTGGCTATGGCTCAGAAATCGCTTCTGACTTGGGAGACATTATGTGAAGCTAGGGATCAATCCTAGATCCTGGTCAGCCATGTGCAAGGCAAACACCCAACTGCTGTGCTATTGTTCAGGCCCCAGGACATGATATTTATGCGAAGTAATGCAGTTTTATGAGATTACACGATCCTGAAATAGTCCTAAGCATGAAGATCATATTTATTGAGATGAAAATTCTGAGCTCTTTTTGGAGATGGAATTGAGCATCACCCAGATGCAGAAATCCACGGCCTACTAAAAATAGGGTGGGATGCTCATAAGAGGACACACTATTAAGAAATCTAAAGGCCATGATAAGATTATATAAAATTTTCAATTGCAAGTCTTTTCCCCATGACAACACAAGTATTTACTTTGATGAATTGATGCAGAGACCACCAAGAAAACAACAACAACAACAACAACCAATTTTGGAGCAGTTGTATATAATTCCATCCTGAACACCTTCAGGTCTTGCTCCTTTAAATTTGAACACATAGGTCTCTGATTTTTCGCACTTTGGAGAGGCTCATGTTCTTCGTTGAATACTTAATTCCTCCTGCCTTTCCCCTGTGCTAAAAGTAAAGTTCTTGCAATAAAATTATCTTGTTTCCCCTCTCTGCTCTAGGAAGTGGTTAGTTTAATAAGTTAGCCCTTTCCTAGCCCAGAGAGGGGGCACAGGCACTACGTAGACGCCTGCACTAACTTCACCTCACTTCTCCTTGGCAGACAGCCTCTCCATCCCTGCTCCAGGATGACACAAAAACACCTAGTCATAAGAGAGCACTCTATTTGGTTTGTTTTGTATTATGTTGTACATCATTAAAGATCTAAATACAAAGGATATACAGTCTTGATGATTCTAAAGTAATTTGCTAACTATTTTGATTCTTCAGAGAACTACTAATAAAAATATAAAAGGTTAAAAAAAAATTATCTTGTTTCACTATTTACCCTGCTCCAGAAATTCTTAATCTGAATCTACTGATTAGTCTTAAATATTCTAAGAAATATAAATTTTTTTGTCAGCTACTATGTTCAAGTTTGGAAAAAAAAATTTTTTGGTTTTTGGGTCACACCCGGTTTTGTTTAGGGGTTACTCCTGACTCTACACTCAGAAATCACTCCTGGAAGGCTCAGGGGACCATAGGGGATGCTGGGATTCGAAACACCATCCTTCTGCATGGAAGGCAAACACTCTGTCTCCAGGCTATCTCTCCGGTCCCGAAAAAACATTTTGATTCATGTTCAAAGCATTATTTTATTACTGCTCTTTAAAGAAGATATAATATACATTTATTTTAGCTTTTAATATTTGTTATTTACAAAAGGTGCAGAACTAATGGTATTTCAATATGGTAAATATTGAAGAATAAATGAATTTATATATTGCTACCATATGGAGAAATTGGACTTATTTTTTTTTTCGTTTTTGGTCACACCCAGCAGCACTCAGGGGTTACTCCTGGCTCTATGCTCAGAAATTGCTCGTGGCAAGTTTGGGGGACCATATGGGAAACAGGGATCTGACACTGTCCATTCCATATCAGCCGCATGCAAGGCAAACACCCTACCGCTGTGCTATTGCTCAGTTTTGTGTCAGGAGATCAGTGTTATTTTGACATTCATAGCCATGAATTAATTTTCTTTGTTCATTTCAAAAATAATAGACAAATAATTAATATTTCCTATATATGTTTTATTCACTCAAATTATGTCTTAGAGATGTATTTCATTAGGATATTGATGCATTTAAGTTTAATTTAATGGAAGGTTTAATATACTTGATGGATTTATTATATACCCACAAGTTCACACCACATATCTTCTGGAAGGATATTGTCATCCTTTTCATTGGGGGCTACTAAGAAGAATGTAATTATATATGTTGTATCTATATTCATTAATATATATTTAATATTTATGTGTTGATGATGGACATATTTAAAGAAATATACTTCTTGGTAAGTTATGAAAATTCAGCTGGTAGAGCCAAAACAACTTATTGAAGTTGTGTACTTACTAAAATTATCATTACTAATGTAAAAAGTACCAGTTGTACCACGTTCTTCTCTGTTCAAGGCATTTAAAATTATTTTTATTGGGAATGGAGGGATAGCATAATGATAAGTGGATTACATCGCAAACAGCTGACCCAAGACGGACTAAGGTTTGGTTCCCAGCATCACATATGGTCCCCTGAAACTGCCAAGAGCGTTTCTGAAAGCAGAGTCAGGAGTAACCCATGAGAGCCTCCAGGTGTGGCACAAAAACAAAACAAAACAAAAATGTTTTTTTATTTATAATGTTTATTGTTTTATTATTTAAGTGAGTATATGTGATATGCTTGTGTGCCTTTTAAAATTTTATTTGCCAATATTACAAATAGGATGGAACAATTTAACATATTTATTGCTTCTGTGAATATATTTTTAATATAACTTTTCAGCCTTATGTTCATTGTAAATTGTTTTTAGTGACCTTAAGTAGATCTTTAAGGGGTCAGAGAGGTAGCACAGTGGTAGGGCCTTTGCCTTACATGCAGCCAACCCAGAACAGACAGTGGTTCAATCCTGGTATCCCATATGGTCCCCTGAGCCTGTCAGAAGTGATTTCTGAGTGCTGAGCCAGGAGTAACCCCTGAGCACTGCCGGGTGTGACCCCCCTCCAAAAAAACAAAACAAATAAACAAACAAACAAAAATAAAGTAGATCTTTAAGAATACACATCCTTTGATAGGTACATGAATCACAAATATTTTCTCATATACTATGTCTTCTACTATTAATATGACTCTTGAATAAAAAGATGTACATACTTTTATATAGTCAAATATTGTAACATTTATCTCTATAATGAATTCTTACAAATTTCAGTTAATAAATTTGCCCATTAAAAATCATAAAACATTGAGGTATATAGTACAATGGACACTGTATGAAATAAGCCATCTTTGATCCCAGGCTTTCCTGAGCACTGCCTAGACTGCAGAGCAATGAGTTGGCCCTGAACATTGCTGGGCGTGGCAAATAAATAAAACATAAAATTCAGAATACATTTAATTAGGCTAAATATATTTACAGTTTTTCAAGATTATGTACCATGAATTTTTCTTAATAGCAAAAGCTAAGTATTACATAACATATATTAGTCATATTATTATCTATTATTGTGATACTATCACAATAAATTCAATCAACACCATGTGTTAAGTATATTGAAATACAGGGCAAATTATTTTTTTCCTAAAATGACATATATATTAATATTGAAATTTTGTACAGAAGGTGTAGAGATATGATTTAGTGGATTTGATCCCTGACATTTCCTCTTTGCTTCAAATTTCTGTATTGCTTAAATTGCTCTAAATTTATACCTTGATCCAATGTTAGTCTATTTTCATCACTGTGTCAATATAATATTTTATTTTGTTTCTATATAAAGATTAATCTGTTGTAAATGTTCTAAGTTACTTATTAAATTGTCTTTCTAAATTTCCAGAGTGTTTACTATCAATTTCTGAATAGAAATTAGTAAAATTTGAATTTAAATCATATACCATATAGATTATCTTATATTGCGTCTCCTAATGAGTCTTCTAAGTAAATCTATTCATTTATTAAGAACAATTTTAGTGTTAAAAAGTTTATAAATGGACTGGAAAGATAGCACAGCAGTATAATATTTGCCTTGCATACAGCCAACCTGGAACAGAGACTGCGATTCCCGGAACTCCATATGTTCCCCCTAACCTGCTAGGTTCAATTTCTGAGCATAGAGCCAGATGTTACCCCTGAATAACACTGGTTGTGGTCCAAAACACAAAATAAATAAATAAATAAATATTATGCAGTTATTTTTGCATAATCACTTAATATTTGTCCATTAACTTGTAGACCTAGAATTTAACTACTTCTACTTATGCAACCATGTGTATCTAATTTTGATTAATTTTATAATGAATACAATCTAATAGTGTTATATATATATATATATATATATATATATATATATATACTGAAAATTGTTTTAACCTCAAACTATAACTTGAATGTTATTTAAATAAAGTTCATACTTAGGATGCACAAATATTTGAAATTTAAATTTATTTTTCTTAATTTATCCATGAATAAAATATTTGATCAACTGCCTTAGTTTTATCAATTGAGACATCACTATCATAATCTTATTCTCCTACTTATATAAAAATAGTGTATTCCATTGATTGATATTGATATATTAGGGAAATGAATTTCTGGATTAAACAAAAGTAATCAATGTATTATCTTTTTGTGCATGACTTAGACATATTTTATTGTATTATCTAATTGTTTTTTTTGTTTCAAGGTTTTCTGATCTTCTAAGGAACACTGGGTATATTTGCACATTTTTTCACACACTGATGGGTTTTTTTAGTAATATTGATGCTTTTTGTGTCTTAATTTCTAAATTATTGAACCTCTAAGTAATAAACTCTTCTGGGCCTACTATGTGTCTTAAATATTTTAAATAATCCATTGAATCCCTTATAAAGCAGGGATAGGAATCAATGATAAAGAACATAACTGGCATGACTGAGGCATTATGTTTGATTTTAATATGAGAAAGAATCCATTTTTTGTGTAGATAACAACTTATTTAAATGTGCATGTTGCCATTGTTATCATAAACTGTTCCTAATATTATATAATAAAACCCAGGAATATTAACCAGGCTTCCTTTTACTGGGTGGAGGTACATTTTTAATTCATTTTCCTTCTGAAATTAAAAACAATCACTTTCCCCCGCTTAGATATTTAACCCATTGTTGCCAAGAATATTCAGACATATCTGAAGACTATCAATTTTCCCACAATTTAAGTACCTTTTTCTCTTGTCTTTCTATAATTGGCTCCTCAAATATATCCTGATACTTTCAAAGAGCTACATTAAAAATATATATTATCTATGAGTAGATAGTGATAATGATAATCTATGGCTTAATGATTTTTTTTTTGTGCCGAAACCCGGGAATGGCTTAATGATTGAATTCCCCATAGCTGTGATTGCAATGATCATAGCAGATCTCAGGCGTTTCAGAAGAATTGTTCCTAATTATGCAGTTCATGTTAACAATTTTTAATACTTTTATCTTTTGCTATATCATTATGCTGACATAAAAAGGAAATGGAGGAGAAGAAATAGGAAATAAATGGAAGATCTAATACTTGACAGATATCTGTTTGAAGTACGTTTATTAAAAAGCAAGTAACAGACACTTAAAAGTGGAATATTGTTCATAGCACGCATGAAAACAACTTCTAGAAATTATATATTTACCTTCTATAAAGCTATTTGTTGAATGCAGTGCAATTATTTGAGAACCACTAGAATATATTTAAAATAAAATTATCATTACATTTTAGAAGAGAACAAAGACTTCTAAATATCATCAATTCTGTTATTACTGAAGAAAGAACACATATACGAGAAAGTTCCTACCAGTTGATATTCTAACTAGTTAGTTTTAGAGAAAAAAATAATATCTGTAGATACTTCGTACTATTTTTTTGAATGATACTTGTGCAACTTTGAATATTAATAATCAAAGTCTAAGATGTTTATCTGTAATCACATTTTGGGAGGGCACATAAGTTGTTCAGGGGCTCTACAGTCAGGGATCACCACTCTTGGGAACCACATGGGATACCAGGAATTTAATCTAGGTAAACTTCATACAAGGCAACTGACCTATATGCTTTACTATTGCTCTGGCTCCAGTAATCACATTTGAATTATTTTAGTAATAAACGGGGGTAAGGGGCCGAGAAGGTGGCGCTAGAGGTAAGGTGTCTGCCTTGCAAGTGCTAGCGTAGGACGGACCGTGGTTCGATCCCCCGGTGTCCCATATGGTCCCCCAAGCCAGGGGCGATTTCTGAGCACATAGCCAGGAGTAACCCCTGAGCGTCAAACGGGTGTGGCCCAAAAACCAAAAATAAATAAATAAATAAATAAATAAATAAATAAATAAATAAATAAACGGGGGTAAGAAAAAAAGGTTAAAATAATTTATAGCATATAGGATTCTAATAATGATTTCATGCATGCCATTATAGTTTAACCAATTAGTTTATCAATGTATTATACTCATTAGGCATCATCCTTCTTGAAATTGTCTCTAGGTACCCTAATACTTAAGATGAATTGGAAAAAATGTGCAATAAATGAATCTGGACTGTGCTTGCTTATCAGAATAATGAAAGAAGTATGTTTGTCAGAACAAAAAAAAAAGAAACCAAAAATGAAAGAAAAAAGAAAGAAACAGAAATAATCTCACTTTAGAAAGCACAGATTACATAGTCAGGAACTAATTGAGTCATGTTTACTGGCAAGTTCCCATAGAACATTTGTTAGTGGTCAGTACCACATACAAACATGTGTATTTATCTGATTGCTAAGATAGTGCTGGGACTTGGCAGGTTTCCTACTACAAATCTCAAAAGAATCAGCCTCACTGAAACCTCTGGGTAGGTTTTCAATGGCAGATTTTATTTTCTTGGCGAGCTGTAACATTTTGAAATATCTCTCACCAACTTGCAGCTGAATTCTAGCCATTGTGAGAAACCCTGAGAAGCTCACTAAGGGTTGAATCAAGTGGTATCTATATTCAGGTTTTACAATAGTCCTTGGAGGTGGTGCTCTAGATATACAGTGAAATAATTAGCTCTTTCTAACAACTAACTGAGTCTAGATATAATTAAGACTTGTTGTCCTAAATAGCAAATGTATTCTCCAATGATTATTGGCTTAAAAAGCAATTAAGAATGTGCTCTTTAGAAACAAAGTTTTGCAATAGTGTGCATGAAATAAGTATCTTTCTATTTTGGGATCAAATATTATAGAATCTTAAGAAAATCTCTACTTTTATTTTCAATCACTAATCCAACTAATTTATATGTCACATACTCTATATAAATTCTTATAACTATGGGCATTTCAAGATATATGGTTTTATCTAAAAATATTTAGAATTTATTATTTAAGTTAACTGTCTTCCTGAAGGATGAAATTTTTCTAAGTATATTCCAGTGAGAAGCATGGCATAAATCTTTGGTATAATAATTTTTTAGGAAAGTATTTCTCATATAAGATAAAAAGTGAGTCCTACTGATTACAGGAAGCAGGTACTTGCTTTACACAGAACCAACCTGGATTTAATCCTTGATAACACATATGGATATATGCAGAACCAGAATTACTGTAAACTCTGTGGAAGGAAAGAAGGAAGGAAGGAAGGAAGGAAGGAAGGAAGGAAGGAAGGAAGGAAGGAAGGAAGGAAGGAAGGAAGGAAGGAAGGAAGGAAGGAAGGAAGGAAAAGAAAGAGAAAGAAAAAAAGAAAGAAAGAAAGAAAGAAAGAAAGAAAGAAAGAAAGAAAGAAAGAAAGAAAGAAAGAAAGAAGAAAGAAAGAAAGAAAGAAAGAAAGAAAGAAAGAAAGAAAGAAAGAAAGAAAGAAAGAAAGAAAGAAAGAAAGAAAGAAAGAAAGAAAGAAAGAAAGAAAGAAAGAAAGAAAGAAAGAAAGAAAGAAGAAAGAAAGAAAGAAAGAAAGAAAGAAAAAAAGAAAGAAGAAAGAAAGAAAGAAAGAAAGAAAGAAAGAAAGAAAGAAAGAAAGAAAGAAAGAAAGAAAGAAAGAAAGAAAGAAAGAAAGAAAGAAAGAAAAGAAAGAAAGAAAAGAAAAGAAAGAAAAAAGAAAGAAAGAGAGAGAGAAAAAAAGAAAAAAAGAAAGGAAGGAAGAAGGAAGGAAGGAAGGAAGGAAGGAAGGAAGGAAGGAAGGAAGGAAGGAAGGAAGGAAGGAAGGAAGGAAGGAAGGAAGGAAGAAGGAAGGAAGGAAGAAGGAAGGAATGAAGGAAGGAAGGAAGGAAGGAAGGAAGGAAGGAAGGAAGGAAGGAAGGAAGAAAGAAAGGAAGAAAGAAAGAAAGAGAAAGAAGGAAGGAAGGAAGGAAGAAAGGAAGGAAGGAAGGGAAAAAGAAGCAAGGAAGGAAGGCAGGGAGGGAGGGAGGGAGGGTGCTCAGAAAGGTGGCCCAAGCTGTAAGGCATCTGCCTTGCCGGAGCTAGCCTAGGATGCACCTCGGTTAGATCCCCTGGATTTCCATATGGTCCCCAAGCCAAGAACTATTTCTGAGAGCATAGCCAAGAGTAAACCCTGAGTGTCACCGGGTGTGGCCAACAAACAAACAAAGACAAATAAATCTCTCTTGTCTTTGGGGAACATATGGGTTGCCTGGGATCAAACCCACCTTTGTCCTGCGTCAGCAACCTACAAAGCAAAATACCCTACTGCTGTGCTAATTGAGGAGTATTCTAATTTGAGCCTGCTTTCTAATGAATGAATCAAATATAGTCAGATGTGTTCCAGGGGTCCTCAAACTTTTTAAACAGGGGGCCAGTTCACTGTCCTTCAGACTGTTGGAGGGCCAGATTATAGTAAAAACAAAAATTGTGAACAAATTTCTATGCACACTGCATATATCTTATTTAGAAGTGAAGAAACAAAATGGGAATAAATACAACATGTGGCCCGTGGGCCATAGTTTGAAGACCTTGGCCAGCTTGCGAGCCACATGTGGCTCTTTACAATTTTTTTTTTTTTTTTTTTTTTTGGTTTTTGGGCCACACCCGGTAACGCTCAGGGGTTACTCCTGGCTATGCGCTCAGAAGTTGCTCCTGGCTTGGGGGACTATATGGGACACCGGGGGACCGCAGTCCTTCCAAGGCTAGCGCAGGCAAGGCAGGCACCTTACCTCTTGCGCCACCGCCTGGCCCCGGCTCTTTACAATTTTAATTTGGCTCTTCTGTGTGACGGGTGGCTGCTCCAGGAGTCAGGACTCTGCTCCTAGCTTCTGTCAGTGCGCGTCCTGTGTGGCTCTCAAAATTAATTCAATCGTGGTTTTGGTGAGATTTGGCTCAGTTGATAGTCTAGGAGAAACAAATATAGGACATAGGTGGATTCACTGTTATGTATTCTTCCTTGCTGTATAACACATACATATATACAAAAATCTACAAATAATACCATAAACATTAAACAACATTCTAATTGTATACTTTAACTTCATTCCATTATTTCATATTGGACAGTGTAAATGTAATAAGAGCATAAAACTAAAAAGGCAGGTTTGATTTTACTCCAATTTTATAGCCTATTTCTCTACTTCTATTTAATTTAGTAAATAAGTATGTTACTTTCTTATTAGATATAAATAACTGGTGCAAAATATCCTTACAAAATTTTTATTTACAAGAGTTAGTAGAATCAAGGTAATTTTTTCAAACACTGTTCATCAGACACAAATATCAGACTGGTCTGCAATCTTTATCTTTGATATGAAATATATCTGAGCTTCCATTTGAAACAGTATAATGGGAAAATATAGAATAATATATAACATAGTATATATATATATACTAAATTGATTATACTCAATACCAATCAATATCATTTGATTATTTTAAATTTTAAATTTGATCATTTGATTATATTAAAAACACTGTTAGTGTGCTAACTGTATCAAGATTTCACTTTTTGTCTGTCTGTGGGCTACATGAAGCATTGTTGGGTTATACTCTTGGATCTGCACTCAGGACTTACTCCTGGTAATGCTTAGGGTACCATAAAGTTTGTTGAGAACCAAATCTGGTTCTGGTACTTGCAAGGGAAATACCCTACTCACTCTGGCCCCCAAATTTCACTTTTGCAAAACAACAAAATAAATTGATAAAATAACTGGTCAAAACATTTTTGCAACTTTAGCTCCCTTTCTTCCCTTTACCCACAATAAAATAAAAGGAAAATTTAGGTTAAGAAAGAAAAGAAAAATTGAATAAGTTTTAGAAATTAGGGGTATCACAAGTTTTATTTTCTGAGACATTTCACCTTCATCTCAATTGGTCCAAGAAAGAGCCGTATAATACCTTATCAATTGGTACTTTAATACTTTAATATAAATAATACATTAATATTTTAATTTAATACATATGGGACACCGAGATTCGAACCAACCACCTTAGGTCCTGGATCAGCTGCTTGCAAGGCAAACACCGCTGTGCTATCTCTTCGGGCCCAGTTTAACATATTTTAATATCAATAGTACCTTATCTATTGGTGCATTGAGGCAAGCTCCTGAGTGGAACCCTCCTCAATATAATATTACCTTTTTTTCCTTGCTTTACTAAATAACTAAGTTCTAAAGGTGCAGAGTTTGTAGAAAACTTAAGGAACTTGCCTAAAATGCAGCTGCTGTGGCTACAACCTTGTCTGAATCTCAAAACAAAAGAATAAAAACTTTTTTTCACTGATAATCATATTACTAATGATATTTCTCCACAATTTTTGAGATATTTAATGTATGACTCTCTATTTCTCTTCACCGCATTTCCATACCTTGTTATAATCATAAATATGCATGGATTTTGCTAAAAAAAAGTACTAAAATATACCTAAGAACATTTTACTCATCATAAAATTAGACCACTTTCTCTCTTTGAAGATAGTTCTACAGCCTGTACTGTTTCGACATGCCTCCCAACACTGGTGTTCTTGCCAATAAAGCTCCTCTTTTCTATTCAGTTTTTCCTGTATTTTTTTGTATAACATCAGTAATGTGTTGAGCACTGAAAGTTTATTTCAAGTGCAAAACACAAAGGGAAAAAAAGAAGAATACAACTAAAGAGGAAAACATAAAAAAGGGAGAAAATTACTAAGATTAAAACTAATTCAATTAATTGAAATTCATTTGGCATCACATGTTCTTTTGTTAAATGTGAGGTTTCACTGGCATTATTAAATGTATCTGTAAAACTTTTAACAACCCACCTAGCAAATTACGATAGGTACTGCAAGAAATGGACAATTTTAAGTTAGTGAGAAGAGGATTATTTTGAGCAAAATTACCTTCTCTCATTGGAAGGCAGTTTTATCATGTGTGTTTTGTATTCAAATATGTTTTATCATACATATTGCCTCACTAATGTTAAGTAGGTAGTTTAGAAGGATTAGATTTCCACTTTTAAGAAACTTTGAAAACTATAAATAGGTTAACTATTGAGTTTTGGTGGGCATCCAGATGATTCCATTTGTTTCTTTGTAAATATTATTTGCCAATCTGGTTAATTAAATTATTAGTGTTTGACATATTTAATCCCATGGTGATGTGCCTAGCTCTGGGGGAAAGTTATATTCTGCCTTAATATTATTTACATTTTATATGATAATTACATCTAGGTTAATTATATTTTTAAGTAGAAATAGAATGATAATATGTAAATATTATATAATATGTTCATATAGACAAAATTTTAGACCCCCAACTATTAGGATGCATTCTATTTGGGCTGATCATTAATCCTCAAAAGGGACCTTAACTAGAGTTGGCACACATCTGAGAGAAAGTGGGCATCCATCCAGAGAGAATGGGGTTCTTACATGATTTGCATATGACAGCAGAAGAGAAGTGTTCATATAATGAAAATTATTTTTATATAAAGCTGTTTTCATTGAGTGATTCAATGTAGGGTGAGTGCAATAAAGATAAGAGTGTAACTCTATAATATGTGTATTCCATAGACATATTTCTCTTAATCTTGTATGATACACAGTTTGGGGGTATTACTAAGTGTTAGGAAGACCTCTGACATGGGACAATAAGCCAGTGAGTCTCTACTCAGAACCAGTACCTGCCGGTCTGACATGGCAGTCTATTGACCACATTCTAACTGCACAATGTGGGAACTTGTCTCCTTGGACTTGAATGTTACTGAACTGAGACAGGTAGAGAATTTATTTTTTTTTTATGTTAGAGAATGAAACATTCAAGTGATCTCAACACCAATATCAGAATCTATTCTTCAGTGTGAGAAAGAATCAAGAACTAAAGTGTTTTTAAAAAACAATTTGGTACAGAATTTGGTGCTTCGAGAAAATATCAGTTACTGGGTTTTAAGCAAGAGCTTGGCTTCTATGAAATTATAACTAATTCAGAAAATATTTATGCTGGTGTAGATATCTCCATGCTTATAATCTTACTACTGGGGTCATGAAAGGGATAGGAGTTTATAAATTAATATTTCATTTGTACATAATCAAGAAAAGTGGTGAAATTAACTTGAGGCATGTCTTCCTTCTTAACGTGTTCCAGTAACCAATTACAATCAATTCTTCTAAATTCTCTCATTGTCAGAACTGGTCATCTCAAAATGTGTTTCCATCAGCTCAGCCAAATTCTATACTATTTCTCTTACCTCAGGCATAGAAAGCAAATAGGACAAACACATGGATGTAATTGCCTCATGATAAGGAGGTTCAAGCAATCGCAAGATCAACAGTCAGCAAACTGGAAACCAGAAGAGTAGACAGTATATTCCTGGAATAAGGTTCTAGAAAGAAGACTGAGATTGCATCCAAGCAGTTTCCCTTAATCTGCCTTTTGTACTGCTAATATATATGTTCAATCATTTTTGTTCTGCTCATATTTTCTAGTTTGTAAAATGCCATAGACTTATAGGTTTATTTCTCACAACTCTGCAGTTTGCTAAATCCAAGCTTCAGTACCAGTAGAATTATTTATTTATGTCTAATGAATTTTCTCAACAGATTATAGCTACCTTTAACTTTATTATCAAAGTGTCAAGGTGACCTCTGGAGTCTATAAAGGCACTAATTTCATATATGATGGGCATTCTTCATGACCTGATTATCTAGCAAAGGCACATCTTTTTATACAATCACATGTTTCTCAAAATACTGATTTTTGTTTGGATATAAACTTGCAGTCTATAACAGATATGTCCATGATTCCTACTCACATTGTAAAGGGCAATTTGATTTACACAGTATAGAGATGCAACTATTAATCTCAACGATAAACATCTTCACAGACACTCATAGTATAACATTTAATCAAATATGAAACAACCCAGAACTCAGTCAAGTCGATATGAAAAAATATCAACCATCACAAAGGGGATGGGGTTGGTATGATCAGGGTTATAGGCATTACAATTACTGGTTTAAATGAGCTTTCTTCTAAACCACTTCTCTATTGAAGATCTGTGCTATGGAATGTGATTTGTCTCAGATCAATTCAATTCACCACACATTTGTTCTGCTCTTGTGCTTGTGAGATGCAATGCTAAATAGTATAAAAATAAAGGAATAAAAACCATCACTTTTTATAATTTTATAAAAAAATTCCCCATAATTTCAGTGAAAGGCAAGCTTAAAATAAGAAACTAAAATAAAACAAAATTTCTATAAATTCCTGATAAAAGAAAAAATTAAAGACCCTTTTATATGAAATAATAGAATATATTAAGGGAAGGTCTGAATTATCTACATGGTGTGCTTCTAAATCATGAATTATAATGTAGTATTTTACATTATAGTGAACTTGATCACTGCTTTGAAAAAAGTTCATATCAGAAGTGAAGAAAATTACTAAATAAGTTGACATAAATTTTGGCAAATGGCAAGATGAATATAGCTAATCTTATGATGAAATCTGTGCTGAAATATTTTTGGAAAGTTGGTTATTTTGTAAAACCCTCAAGGAATTTGCTGAATAAAATACACAGCATAGGTATTTTTTATGCTCTCTCAGTTCAAATAAATGGGCTGGTTATCTTACACTATTGGTGGGGAATGTCATCAAGCTTTATGTATGTGGTAAACAACATAGGAATTAAAATAAAAGTAAAAGTAGAGCTTAATATAGCTCAATGATTCTACACATCTTAGAGCTACACTTAAAGCACTAAAAGAATAATTTTAGGGGATGTTCATTGCTGCATTTAATGCAATAACAGGATATGTAAACAATGCAAATGTTTATTGAGATATGAATGAATAAGGAAGCTTTGATCATATGTATGATATATATTTGTATATATACATAATATATTATTATGTGACATATATAACATAAAATAAGTACTAGGGAGATGCAGTTTGCTGCATCATGGATGGTTCTGGAAGATAAATAAAAAGATGAGTCAGATGGGAAAACACAAAACTGTAGGTAATCAAAATAATATGTGAAAAATAAAGGGAAAAAAAGGCTATAAAGAGTATCAATGATAAATTTTTGGTTTTGAATTAAGAACATATTATCAAATAGGAGAAGAGATAGTGTAGGACAGCGATTACCTGGGGGCCGCAGGAGGCAAAGTCGGGGTGAGGCAGGGCCGCATAATGGATATCGCTTACCGAATATTCGCAATAAAAAATCGCATTAGTAAGAAAAAAATCGCATTAAACATGTGCATACCCCGAACGGAACTGCTCGGGGTATACGAATGTTTAATGCGATTTTTTTCTTACTAATGCAATTTTTATTGCAATTATTCGGTAAGCGAATAATCGCGAATACTGCAATATTTGAAGGCTGGCCGCAGGCTACAAAATGTTGTACAGAGGGCCACAAATGGCCCGCGGGCCTCGAGTTTGAGACCCCTAATGTAGGACTTATGTGTCTTGGGGACTTTTGTTTTGCATAGTTACAGTAACTGTTCATAAAATCATAAACTGTAATACTATCATAACAATAATACCTCAAGTATAAAAATAAAGATATGATATAAAATAATGACAATAATTACATACAATGACAATAAAAATAGTGAAAATATAACAATGACAAAAATAAATAAGGAGAATAAAGTAGAAGAGGATAAAGTGGAGTAATAGAGGAAGATTGTAAAGAAGGAAGATGAGAAAATGAAAATGAGAAGGATGTGATAGGTAAGGAGAGGAAGAGGAGAAGAGGAAGAAGAGGAGGAGGAAAAGAAGAAAGGAAGAAAGAAGAGAGATAGAGGAAGTGGAAGGTGAAGAAAAAGAAAAGACGTGTGGAGGAAGAAGGAAAAAAGAGGAGAAATAATGGGTGGAGGAAGAAGAGAGTAAAATAAGGAGGAAGTAAGGGAGGAGTAATAAAGGTGGCAGTGGTGGGGAATAGGGAAAAAGAAGACAGAAGAAAGAAAACAAGGGAGAGCATTTGAGTAAGAGAAAGAAAAATGATAAAAGAGGACTAAAAGGAAGAGAAGAAATAAAGAAAAAGGGGGAAGAAGAGGAGCCAATGAGAATGAAAAATGATATTGCTCAATTATTGTTTATGACCAAGCAATAATGCAGATAAAATAATAGTTTCTAAATGTAAATATTAACCATTTTTCTAGTGCTAGAAATAATTCGTGTTATTCTCTAATCTATTGAACCTGAAATAATGTTACAATGACTCTTTGGGTATAGTTAAAACTGCATTAAAATCTAGAAAATATCATTTTTATAATTAGTATTTCTATTAGTGAAACTTTATTATGTGCTCTTCTGTTTTCTGCAATTGGATATGGCTCTACTAATTATACATGATGTTTCTTGACTTCTAGCTCATAACTATGATCCTTTCTGATGAATGGTAATATATATGTACCAGACAAGTATGAAGGGAGTAGAAAATATATTATTTTTTGTTTGTTTGAATTTTGGGTTATAATCAAAAAATTTTAGGGATTACTCATGGTATTCAGGAATCACTCCTAGAAGATTTCAGTATGCATTATGGGATACCAAGGATTGACCCCAGTTTGGCCATGTGCAAGGTAAACATCTATTCATTGTTCTTTCTCTTTAGCACTAGAAAATATAGGTTTTATCATAGGATAGTAAAGAAAAAAAATAGGCAAAGTGTAAAAGCTAAAACAGATTTTCTACTAAAATACTTCACAATGAGCAATGATGTATGCTTAGTAGGGATTATTTAATAGGTTTTGTGTAGGCAAGTAAACACACAAAGTCAAATGTTTATTTAAACAGTTCATACTAAATAATTTTAAATGTCATAAAATGTGGCTCTATGCTCAGAAATCACTCCTGGCAGGCTCAAGGGACCATATGGGATGCCTGGATTCAAACCATAGTCCTTCTGCATGCAAGGCAAACACCTTACCTCCATGCTATCTCTCCGGCCCCCAAATGCAATCTTAAATCTAATTTACTTTCCCAATTTTTTCAATATACGATCAAATACAATATAAAGCCAGAATTAGTCTTATGAATTTTGTCACTGTGTTATATGTTAAATCTTTTCCCTCATCTGTGCTTCTTTTTTGTCTTTGATTTGCCGTGATTGATATCTCTTCTATATTACTTGTATTACTTAAGAGTTTCATGTCTTCATTTTATTTTTCATGCCTGCTATTGTTCCTTCAAGTATACCCTTATTTACCAATCAATATGATATGGTTACTGAATCCTTTGAAGGTATAGTCCTTGTCTGCACAGTGTTAGGTTTTGTTAACACTGCAAATCAATAACAGTGGAGTAGTAGTATCTCTCTTTGCTTCTTCAAATCCAGAAACTAGACCAAGTCTTGTCATAATTAACATTCAAAGCAAGTGGCTTTATACCAGAAAAGGATTTTAGCTGTCCCACTGGGCTCAAAGAGTTGAAATAAGAATGTATGGGAGTCACAGAAATATAATGTTAGCCTTTGTACTAACTTAGTTTCTTTAATGTCAGGGACAGAATGGAGATGGTCAGACCAGGCCTAAACAAGTGATCAAAACTTACCCTCATCTCACAGGAAATGGTATTTCTTTTTGAAGTTTATTAAAAATAAAAAGGACAATTTCTAAATAGCAAGTTTGTTCAAATCATCTCTGGAATCCTCCATCCCCTTCCACCCTTGTTTCTGCAATGACCAAATATCATATTCTTGATTTTGAAGCTCAAAGGGGGCAATCACTTTTAGTTGTGATTTTTTGAAAGCCTTTTACTGATAGTGTGCAAAAGATATGAAAGTGGTAAAAAATGAGCTGGTGCTCTTACTTGTATCACACTTGCAAAATCACTGGACTATTTGCAAAGTTCTATCACTGGCTTTTCTACCACTGGATTTTGACTAAGCTATCTTGTTCCAAAGAAGATAAAAGGACATTGGACAACCAATCAAAAGGAAAATCTGAATAACAACT